>NW_005871616.1:59219-78847 GCF_000147115.1 Myotis lucifugus | reverse complement strand
GAGAGAGAAACATCCAATTGGGTAGCTTCCCACACATACCCAGACAGGAGATCAAACCCACAACCTAACTATGTGCCTTGACTAAGGAATCAAAACCTGCAACCACTTGGTGCATGGGATGACACTCCAACCAACTGAGCCACCTGGCCAGGGCAGTATACACATTTTTTAGGGTTATGTTTCTGAAAAGGTCTATGGTCTACAGCTGAATTTGGAAACTCAGGGTTTCCTAAGTGTGATAAAAATTTAGAAAACTTTCAAAACCAACCTACCTTCAAACAGAATTCTTCTCTGCCTAAATTTTGGCTTTCTTGGAATACTTAAAAAAATTTTTAACTATGGAAAATTCACTTATATAAAGTAATAGAGAGAATAGTGCCATGTATCAACAGCCCAGCTTTAACAAACACCATTTCATGGGCAATTTTGTATGTCCACTATTTAATCTTACATGCTTACTGCATTATTTCGATGATAATCTCAGACATCCTATCATTTTGCTCATAAATATTTTATTATAAAAATCTCTAATATAAATAAGGGCTTTTTAGAAACATAGCAGTATGTCATTACCACACCTAAAATTAGGTAAATAACCCCTTAACACTGTAAGTGTTCAGTTTTTCTGTCTCAGAAACATTTTGCAACAGTTGTTTTGCTTGACTATGAGTCCAAACAAAGCCTAGCATTTGGTTGATATATGTCCTCAGTTTGTTAAATGTGTGGTTTCTCTGCTCTCTAGTCTTCCTTGCAAACTATTTGCTGAAGAAACAGTTGTTTGCTTAGTTCTAAATAGTGGAACTGCCTTTTTTCCTGGATTTTGTTAATGTCATCCCTGTGATGTCATGTACTATGAAATTGTGCCCTGAGCTCCAGAAAATAATACTAACACCAATTATTAACACCTTTTGACTGCTGATGATGTGCCATTTAAAGTGTTTGATGTGTAAGAAAAAATTCAATCCTCCAAAATCTCTAGTTTCTATGCGTTAAATACAAACATGATGTAATTTTAAAATCATGTGACCTTTAAGTAGTATGATAGCACATAATAATAAAGCCATACTTTTTATACAAAATCTAAAATAATTTAAATAACTCAAATAATTTACAAAAATCACGTAATTCAAAGTCAAAAGGACTGATTTCTAACTTTGCTTATAGTAATCTTATGATGATTCTCCTTTTAATTTCTAGATGATAAAAAAATAATTGCTCTCATTTTTAGAGTTAATTTTACTTTTAAAATTATATGAAAATTTTAAAAATGAATCCCTTTAATAAAATGGAACTAACAAGCCGAAACCGGTTTGGCTCAGTGGATAGAGCGTCGGCCTGCGGACTGAAAGGTCCCAGGTTCGATTCCAGTCAAGGGCATGTATCTGGGTTGCGGGCACATCCCCAGTAGGAGATGTGCAGGAGGCAGCTGATCGATGTTTCTCTCTCATCGATGTTTCTAACTCTCTATCTCTCTCCCTTCCTCTCTGAAAAAAATCAATAAAATATAAAAAAAATAAAATAAAATAAAATGGAACTAACAATAAGTTTGTTTTTCCAAGTAGTTCATGGGGAAGGAGTCTGAGTAGGGTAGCATTTGTATATTTCTGGAACACTGGTCATAATGACATTCAATATAAACCTTATATTTCAGCAATACACACACACTCCAAAATGCCAAGTTCTTATCTCATAAACCATTGAAATGTAAAACTGTTCTCAGCACTTTGGTGTACTTTCAGGTGACCTATGAATTTTTCTTTCCTAATATTTTTATTTTATACACTTGGGATCATAATTGCTGATTTTTTGTTTTCTTTCCTCAATTACTTTATTTCATAGCAATTTTACGTTCACAGCAAAATTGAACATGAAATACAAAAATTTCTGTGTACACCCTGACCTCACCAGCACAGCTTCTCGCATTGTTAACATTTCCCAACAGAGGGGTACATCTGTTACAACTGATGAGCCTACATTGACACATCATTATCACCTAGAGTCTATGGTTTACATGAGGGTTCATTCTTTTTTTAAAAAAAATATATATTTTATTGATTTTTTACAGAGAGGAAGGGAGAGGGATAGAGAGTTAGAAACATCGATGAGAGAGAAACATCGATCAGCTGCCTCCTGCACACCCCCTACTGGGAATGTGCTCACAACCAAGGTACATGCCCTTGACCGGAATCTGAACCTGGGACCCTTCAGTCCCCAGGTCGACACTCTATCCACTGAGCCAAACCGGCTAGGGTGAGGGTTCATTCTTGGTGTTTTACATTAGATGGGTTTGGGCAAAGGTATAATGACATGTGTGCACCATTATGGTTTCATACTGAATTGCTTTATGGCCCTAAAAATGCTCCGTGCTCTGTTACTTACATTGTCATGATGCTCTGGTTCTGATTCCCTGCATGTGTTAATTTTAGTGTACATTTTTAATTATTCTCTTACTTCTACCCAGGTAGCTTTTGTCTCTTGAATCTTTCCTCCCAAATCATCTTGAATCATCTCCTCTCGAAATCAGGCATACATAAAAATATGTTGCATGTAACATTTCTTGACTAAAAGTTTATGGGCCATAAGAAAGGGAGATATCTTTTATTAGAGAGTAAAAGCCTAAAGCCATTTATTATAACTTTTTGCTCTAGGAGTTCTCTTAGCAACCCCTTCACCAATAACACGTCACTGACTACTATACACTATGTGTTTTCTCAGCCTAACCCAATCTCAACTTCTCTCATTCTAAAGAGGAAAATAAATCCTCCAATTAATGATTGAAAAGAAATTCATCCAGAGCTTCAAGTTTGAATCTCCTAAATCATTAAAGGATTCAAAAAACAAGAGTGCCTTTCATATAATGTGATCCATTGTTTTTAATAAATGAATTATGCTTTTAACTAGCAAAATTTTTATTTTTAACTAGAGGCCTTGTGCACCAAATTTGTGCACAGGGAGAGGGGCCCCTTCAGCCCAGCCTGCATCTTCTCCAATCTGGGACCCCTTGGGGGATGTTTGACTGCCAGTTTAAACCCAATCCCACAGGGTATGGTCATCCCTGTGGGATTGGGCCTAAACTGGCAGTCAGACATCCCTCTCACAATCCTGGACCACTGGCTCCTAATCGCTCACCTGCCTGCCTGCCTGGTTGCCACTAACTGCCCTCCCCAGCCCTGCTGGCCTGATTGCCCCTCATTGCCCTGTGTGCTGGCCTGATCACCCCTAACTGCCCCCCCGATGCCAGCCAGGTTGCCCCCAACTGTCCTCTCCTTGCTGACCTGGTCTCTCCTAACTGTCCCCCCTGCCAGCCTGGTCACCCCCAACTGTAACCCCTCACTGGCCTGGATGCCCCTAACTGCCCCCCCCCCCGCGCTGGCCTTGTTGTACCCACTACTCCCCTGCTGGCCTTGTCATCCTCATGGCCCCTCCACTGGCCTGGTAGCCCCACGCAGCCTGCTGTTCAGTCGTTTGGTCGTCCCTCACTAACCCCCTGCTGGCCTGGTCACCCCTAACTGACACCCCTACTGGCCTGGTCACCCTCAACTCCCCTCCCTACCTCTCACCAGCCTAGTTGCCCCTCACTGCCCCTGCTGCCAGTCTAATTGCCCCTAACTGCCCTCCCTGACAGCCTGGTCACCCCCAACTGCACCCCCTACCTACCTGGTTGCCCCTTTCTGTGCCCCCTTCAGGCCTGGTCCCCCCAAACTGCTCCCCCTACCAGCCTTGTCACCACTCATGGCCCCCCCGCTGGCCTGGTCGCCCTACGCAGGCTGCTTGTTCAGCTGATTGGTCATCCCTCACTAATCCCCCTGCCGGCCTTGACGCCCCACGCAGCCTGTTCGGTCATCCCTTTGATTGTTTTGGATGTGACGGTCTCTTAGGCTTTTATATGTATAGAATACAGTTGATAGTCGCTATTGTTTTATATTAGTTTCAGGTGTATAGCACGGTGGTTAGGCATCTATGTAAAAAATCATGAAACACTTCATGGATTTGTGTGTCATGCTTGCGCAGGGACCATGCTAACCTCTGTGTTGTTCCGATTTTGGTTTATGTGCTGCTGAAGGGAGCACTAGCAAGGTATTTGTACACCATCTTAAGGCCCTACCTGCATATCAAGGTTATTCAAATTCTGTCAATACCTCTGCAAAGTAAGTATTATTCCCACATTGTGGTTGAGAAAAATATGACTCAGAATGTTAGATACTTAACCCTAGTGTTACACAGTTCAAATACTCGCTATAAGGTACTGGATTTGGATTTAGGTTTCTTTGAACCAAACTTTGCTGCATCAATTGTTCTGTTGGTATCTGTCTCTCCGTTACATGTTAAGCTCCCAGAGGCAGATGGCATGGACAGGGACAGCCTCATACCTCCTGGGGCTGTTCCACAAGCCATCCAAGGTACAATGTGTGGAGCAGTCATGTGGAGCTGAATGACTGAGGCAATGCAGGGAACACAGTTGCAAAGCGCGTGATGGCTCCACATCGGGTCATGCACAGGCTCAGGAGTGAAGTGTTGGATGCACCCGGAGTGCCAGAGCGTCTCTCTGTGGGTCCATCTCCCTGCCAGGGTTTCCACTGGGAGACAGCGAATCCAGAGCAGGCCAGCACCCACTGCTGCATGATCTCATCCCTGTGGACCAGGGCACTTTCTCCCTCACAGGCTCCCCTTCCTTAGCCAGGAGCAGAGGGCGGGGCGGGGGTAGCAAGCTGTTCTGCTGCTCCCAGTTGCACAGGGACACAGGATCCGGTGATGCTGATTGGGCTTACCTGCCTGGACACTCCCTGCAGCCACATTCACCCCGTGTCCCTCACATGCCAGGGTGGCACAGGCAAATCCACAGGTTAGCCAACAGGACTCATCCAGGAGGCGAGGCAAGCTGCACTCCCACCCCTTTCCCACTGGTTACTAAACCTAAGTAAGTACAAAGCATTATGGTCTCATTCTAATGCCCTCCTGATTTACTTCCATTTCTTCTCCTGCCTAGAGCATTCTTATCTCCTCAAAGGTAAAGAGAAGAGAGAAAATTTCTAATATCATCATTAACTTTAGAAATTTAAAGTTTTGAGAAAAAAAATTTTCTTTTTGATACTTTTGAAATTCAAATTTCCTTTCCCTTAACTTTCCTGTCATAACTTTTGAAAGCTATATTATAGTAAGTATGGACTTCCTTCTTGTTTTTGTATTTCTGATGAACAAAACTGTGCCAAGGGTAGAGGGTATAAATCATTGATGGCGAACCTATGACATGCATGTCAGAGGTGACACTTGAACTCATTTTTTTGGTTGATTTTTCTTTGTTAAATGGCATTTAAATATATAATATAAATATCAAAAATATAAGTCTTTATTTTACTATGGTTGCAAATATCAAAAAATTTCTATATGTGACATGGCACCAGAGTTAAGTTAGGGTTTTTCAAAATGCTGACAAGCCGAGCTCAAAAGGTTCGCCATCACTGGTATATATGATCCTCACTGATGCCCGAATTGGGGATGGGGGAGAGGCAGTGGCCAAGGGTGGGAACCAAATGAATAGAGAAATCTTAATCTCATCTAACATATCAGGCTATATTTGGTTGCTCTTTTGTTACTGGACATGAAATATGATCTGTAAAATGAAAGGGGCCTGAAGCATGAGGGTTTGCCATTCTTAGCCATGGTCCTATTCAGCCCTGAGATGAAAGAGGAAAAAATTCAATAAAAGACCTCATAAAGGGATTTATTGTTTCCATGGAGATATCAGATCAGGGCCACAAGGGATTAGGAATATCCCAGGGGTCTCCATAGTAGGTAATGGCTGAGAAAAGAAAAAATGTCAGGAGTAAGTGGGAGAATTCCAAGGGTTTGTGAACTCTGTGAGGACACAGCACCTTCAGTCCCAGAGAAGAGATGACAGGAGGGGCATTGGAGGAGAGAAGGCATATGATGGACTTGGCCAGCGAATAGTGCCAGGTCACCCAGCATGTCCACTCTTCTGCTCTTAGGATTGGCAACACACCTGCAGTAACAGGACAGACATGAGATTCATTGGTCTCAGGGGCTCGGTGCTATCTTCATGCTGTTTCCCAATTTTACTAGCGCTTTTCAACCACAGTTGTGTCCACAATCTCTCCCCACTCTCCTTCCTCCTGTCCTGTGTCTCCCGGTCCCAGCTCTAACAAATGGGAATCCTTACCTTCCTTCTGGCATGTGACTCACAAGGGCCCTTGGTGTCTGGAGGCACCAGCTGGGCGCAGGCCCTGGATAATGAAGACGGTGCCCGTGACGATGCCCACGAGGCCCACGGCCAGGCCCAGGGCGCAGACCACTGTCTCCGTCAGCTCTGACATGGGGGCTGGAATCTCGGGCTCTGTGGGAGTGAGGTCATGGAGGTCAGAATGCAGAAGGTTGGCTCACAGCATGTGTACAAGATGGGGTGGGAGGGGTGGTGTTGGTTCTACAAAGACTTGGCTCCTGGTTGAGGGAAAATAATGAAGTTTACCATTAGAAATCCTTGAAGTGTAGAAAACAGGCTTTGGGCCATGAGATTTAGGAGCTAAAAGGCAGAGTGTCTGACATGACAGAGGAAAGAAGATACACACCCCAGTGCTTCAGGAGTGGCTGGTCCAGCCCCCAGTGCTCCACCTTGCAGTCATAGACGTCGTCAGCAGAAGGGAGGAAGGTGAGGTAACTGATCTTGAGGAAGGAATCATCACTCTTGGACAGGAAGCTGGTTTCAGAAACACCCTGTGTGACTGAGTGCCCGTTGCTCAGCCACGAGATGTTGATCACAGGAGGGAAGATGTTGTCCACGGCACAGATGAGGGTGTTGGGCTGGCCCAGCTCCACGGGAGACTTGGGAAACACAGTCACCTCAGGAACCTCTATGGTGAGGAAACAGCACTGGGTTTAGAATCGTGGGCAGCTCTGCCCTGAGGGTCCCTGCTTCCTGGAGGGGCCTCCCACCAACGTTTCCCCATCGGAGAGCAGAGATGCTCTTGTTCCCTCTGCTTGTGAGCCGCTGTACACTGCCCGCCCGTCATCCCCACGCCCTTCTCTCTGTGGGCCCCTTGGTAGGGGAGGACGTCTATGGGACCCGTCCTTGAAGGAGTTGAGGATTGCATAGGGGAGCAAGAATCTGTATTTCATGGAAATATGTGATTTGTAAGAAGGTAGAGGATGAGGGTTCAGCAAATTCCATGAGAAGATCTGGGACTCCCTGGAAAAGAGACCATTTTATAGAGTGAAGGGAATCTATTCAAAAGAAGAAGGGAGTGACGCCTGGTGAAAAGTAGAGTCAGTAAAGAGAAAGGATGGTGGGCACATACCATTGATAGCAGCTGTATAGTTGGAGTGTTTAATCATGATGTCCAGGTTGTGGTTCATAGTAGCTATGTTTCTCAGTCCACCCTGTGGGTCAAAACCTCCAAATTCACTTAACCCAGGCAGCCGCCAGACAGTCTCCCTCTTATTTTGGTCCACGTAGAATATCTCCTCTCCATCAAATTCAAAAGTGTACTGGCCTGAGGAACCATAAGACTGGGAGAAGCATGGGCCAAAGTTCCCAACGTGGTCAGCTGATGAGTGAGGTGGGAGCAGGGAGGTGTAAAACACAGGAGAGAAAGGATCTCATTAAACAAACAGACAAGAGACAGACGTGCAAACATGGGATTCACCTTTGGCACATCCTGCAGACTGTCCCCAGTGCCTGCTCCCTCCCCTGGCTGTCTTGTTAGAATCCAGCTGCCTCTCCACTCCCACATTCGCTCCTGTCACAGGAACAGAATTTCACAGGTCTGTTCACTGCTGTTCTCTGCCTGCCTAGCTCAGCGCCTGGCACCTCATGGGTTAATAATAAATACTGAAATGGGCAGAACAAGGAATTAATGAATGAACATGGCCTTAGCTTTCTTTCCCAGAGATTCAGTTTACCTTCCTCTGCTTCATAAGTTTTCTCTCTCAATTTCGTCTTCGGTTAATAACACGCTCATTGTGGGTCCTCTCCCCTCAGGAATGGCTCAGAACAGAACATGTTCTATGCAAGGATTCCTTCCTCCTTTTATCTTTTTTTAACCAAGGAAAAGCACACCCAATATCATTGTTAAAGAATTGCCTCTATTTTAGGGAATAAGAAAGAGCAGGATAAGAGCGGTGACAATATCACAAAATGCATAAATGGTAAACAATGCTTCTAAGGTCTTTGCTTTTTTCAGTTTTTGTTGTTTTGTTAATCTTCACCTGATATTTTTTCCATTGATTTTTTTTTTTTTTTTTGAGAGAGAGAGAGTTGGCTGGAGGGAGGGGAGAGAAAGAAAGAGAGAAACCTCTCAGATCAATTGGTTGCCTCTGCCAGGCAGCTCTGGGGATTGAACCTGCAACCCAGGTACCTGCCCTTGACTAGGAATCAAACCTATGACCTTCCATGGGCATGCCAGCACTCTAGCCACTGTGCCACCAGCCAGGGCTAAGGTCTCTGCTTCTGGAACAGGGTGGTCCTTAGAGGAGAGGGCCTGGTTTCCTCTGAAATGAAACTGGAAACTTCATTAGACTTGGACTTCTGTCATTTCCCACCATCTTCTTTTCTTGAAGGATGTTACTAAACCTCTCCTTTTTCTGACTCAACACTTATCTTGTGGAGGACTCAACGAAAACTCTGGTCTTTCCCTCGAATGGACAGTGGACTTGGTGTGACGCCAAAGCAGAAGGCAGCCAGCCCAGCTGACTCCGCCCAGGGGAGCCTGACTGGACAACTTGTCTGAGCCTTTTACCGTTTCCTCTTCCCTCCCTACTTCCCAAGTATCAACAAGGTTTCAGACATTGCGAGGAGCGAGGAGTATAACATGGACCACACGCAGTCTCTGCCAGCAGGGAGCTTAATGAATAGGGTAGTCCGGTGAGTATGGAGCCAATAGGTGTAGTGTGCTGAGTCCTCCACAAATACCTCACCTGCCACTCAAACCAGACGTCACCCTTTCATGCTCCTTGGACTTTACAAGGGTCTGTTTTCCTCCCTCAAATTATCTTCCAGGATTTTCTGGACACCTCCAGTTCATTCTTGACGTTTCTGCTTAGTCACCAACTTCTTAGCTAAGTCCTCTCTTTAAGCATAGTTTTGACCACATTATGATCTCCAGTCCCTCCATGCAAATGTCCTGTTTGCAAGTTTATCTAGTCCTCATACTATCAAAGCCTCCTTGTCCTTGTAACAAATCCTCTTGGGAAGACTGACAGACACGAAGGTAGCAGCATCCTGTGAAAGTTAGACTCAGTGGTGTCCCAAGGCTGCATTATGACTCATGAGCCCTAAGCACTGTTGTTAGGTGGGTCTTTATTTTTCCATAAAAATATTAAAAAATCATATCTTATGACCATATTGGTACAAAGGCAAATATAATCCAGGCTAAATTAAAATAGTTTCTTCTACCCTCAAAGTTCATTTTTTCTTCTAATTTTAAAAGAAAGAAAAACATTTTCATGGGGCCCTACAGGCATTGCAGGCCCTTGAACCTGTGCCCACTGTGGGGGATACATCGAGCCGGACCTATTGAGAAAAGGGAACTTGGACGTGCTCTGGAGAAGCAGGCAAAACTTTCCTACCAAACCAAGAAGCCTGGGAACAGCCATGGTTAATAACGTCGCTGAAGATCAGGGTAACCTCCAGTTCACTTCCCCTTGAACTACAGTGCTTGGTTTTTCTACTTTGCTTTTACAAATCCACTCTTCATGCCAATAAAACAACAGCAAAAGAGCCAAGAATGGATCCTGGAAAGAAAGGAGGGTAAAGGAATGACGAAGAGAAGGTAGAAAGGTGAGCAACAGAGGTGGTGGGGCCCAGGGGACCAAACCCTGATTGGTCGCCCAATCTTCTTGCAGAGCTTCCTTACATGAGGTAAAGGACTGGCTGTATGAGGTTAATATAATTTAATCCACCAAGTTTTTACCATAAATTTCCCAATTTTAAAATAAAAGTAAAGATATTCCCTGCTTTGTTAAAGAAAAATTATAAAGCTATACTTGTAATAGTAGTAAATTCAAAATATCATTAATATTTATTAGTCTTCCTTACTTGGGAAGCATATCTAATGCCTATTTCACTTAATTTTTTTGTAAGGTGACGCAGAAGAGGTGACTGAGATTAAGTGAAAACTGTGTGATAAAATGACTTGTCTGAAGGCCCTCACTGGGCTGTTTTCCCATTCCCCACCCGCCAGTTCTTAGCTTGTAAATGTATGTGAATCTGAGACAAAGCAAAGAACCCTTCTTTATATCTACATAGAACACATAAAAGGTAAACTACAATAAAAATATATAAAAAGCTCCAAAAATTATTCAGAAAAATTTGGGAACAATAGTTCATTAATTTTGGTAACAGAACATCCACGTATGAAAACACCCCTAATCTTTGAGGCAATCACGCATGAATGCCATAGAGCTTCAGGGTATATATGGCCTTGGTGCAGTGTGCAACAGCTCAGGTAGCAAATAGAGTTGATGGGGACTCTGGTTTCCCACAGGAGGAAGGAACATAATTTTTGGATCTGCGTAATATTGAGGATGCCTTTGAGGAATCACTACTGTTTCTGTGCAAATCTCTATCTTTTTTACCCTCCAATTCTGTTTCCCCCGTCCAGTCCCCACATGGCTCAGCAGAGCACTCACCCACAATGTCTTCACCTCCACAGCGACTCAGCACGGTGATCAGGGCGAGGGCCCCCCAGATCAGGGCTCTGTTTAGGGCCATCCTCTTCTCAATGTGGTCTCAGCAGTTGCTGCTCTGAGTTGTAGAGCAATGGGAGGACTAAGCAGAGGAAGAAATCTAAAAACACCCAAACCAAACCCTGCAGGTCAGGATCTGGCCAATCAGAAACACCCCCTGTGATGACACCTCAGTTGCCGGCTGAAGAGTGTGTACCAGGAGGCCTGGCAGAGACTGGGAAATCCCCGGGTTCTGAGGTTCTGATGCAGCCTCCACTCCAACTGGACCTGAGGGAATTCTCCATGAAAGAAGGCGTCGGAGCCAAGGCAGAGCCCTGCAGGAGCTCTGGTGCTCTGAGTTGTTCTGAGTGGCTGTGCGTCCATGTATTCTTTTAAATTCTCCTATCCGACTACACCAGGACTGGGTCTTCTCAAACTCTGCTCAAGTGAAAGTTAGACTCAGCGGTGACTAGGCTGTATTATGACTCCTGAGCCCTGAGCACTGTTGTTAGGTGGGCCTTTATTTTTCCATAAAAATATTAAAAAATCATATTTTATGACCATATTGGTACAAAGACACCTTTTCATGCTCCTTGGTCTTTACTAACTATTGGTAACTTAGTCCAAGTTCCTCCTTTATCCTCTGCTCACTAGTAACAGGTGTTGGGCCCGAGCCCCTCTGCCTGGGGCTGGACCTCCTAGGACGCCAGGTCTAAGAGAAGCCATGAGAGGTTGTGGGTGTATAAGAATGAGTCTGTATTGCTGAAGCCAGTGGCTATATAGCTATCAGACAAGACAATCCTCACAGCAAAGGCCATACAGGCAGGCCGCCAGACACCAGCTGGTGAATGCATATCTTTCCCATAAAGCAGCATCAGTTTCTGTACCCACAGCTATTATCTGAACAGCTACATGCTGCCTCCTAGACTCGCCGCCTCACATTGTAGCGGTGCCTGAGCTCTGGCTCAGCAGCTTCTCCTGTCTCTCCTGCCCCGTTGCTGTCTCTAGCAGACTTCTTCATACATGCCATCGGAGCCGCTTCCTCTCCATTCTCTAGCAGACTTCTCACTCCATCCTCAGCTGACTCCAGCTTACTCAGCCAACCAGCTGGTCAGTAATCTACTTTTATAACATTTAAACAAAGAAGGCTCTGTGCCAACAGTGACATCAATTATTTTGTTTACTGAAGGGCACTGTGTACCATGTGTCCTTGCACCTGCTCATGGTATCTTGGCCTGATTAGGATTCCCAGGCTCAGAGTACTTGGACATTCTGATTAGGCTCATGCCCAGAGCAGCCTTTGGTCATTGGTCTGGTGTATTGATGGCAAGGCCTCTGTGCTCCCACTGGCCTTGAATATCTGGGGACCTGGCATGGTTCCCACAGGAGGGAAGGTATTAAATCAGAATCTCCTCTCCTGTGTGTGTCTGCTGGTTCTCACAAACCTAAATAACCAAAACATGAACATTGTCTGAGCCACAAAAATGACCAAGCATACCTCTCTCCCAGGTAACGTGAATGACTGCTGCTCCTTTTTATTATTTTTTTAAGAGAGAGAGAGAGCGAGAGAGAAACATCGATTTGTTGTTCCACGTATTTATGCATTCATTGATTGCTTCTTGTATGTGACCAGAGGCTGAACCTGAAACCTTGGCATACCCAGCCAAGGCTACCCAGCCAGAGCTGACGGCTGTGTTTCTACCAATTGTAGTTTTAGCTTCAGTATTGCCTTCCTTCCTTCCAGGTAAAATGTATTAAGATGCCCAGTTATAGAACTACCTATCCTGCACCCACTTCCTAACAGAATCCCATTAAGGACAAAGTCTCTATTTCTCAAATCCTTCCCAAGATCACCTACAAGCCCAAACCCTCAGGTTAATGATCAGCTTTATGTGTCAGCTAGGTTATATGCCCCAGATAGTCAATCAAAGGTTGATATTTTATACATATGACTAAAGCCCACAATCCATTGACTTTGAATGACAGAGGTCATGCTGGATAATGTGACTGAGCTGGATCCATCAGCTAAGGGTTTTATATATATAGCTTTTTTAAGGTGGATTTCTTGAGGGGGGGGTGTCAATTACAAAGTTGTTAAGTTTTACTTATCTATTTTTATATTTTATTGATTTTTAGAGAAAGAAGAAGAGAGAGTAATAGTGAGATAGAAACATTGATGAGAGAAACATCAGGGATAGCCTGCCTCCTGAATGCTCCCTACTGGGGATCAAGCCTGCAACCTGGGCATGTGCCCTGACCAGGAATTGAACTGGTGACCTCTTGGTTCCTGGGTTGTTGCTCAACCTTTGAGCTACACCACCTGGGCTATGCATATATTTTCAACTCTGTACACTTATAATAGAGAAAATATCTTTTTTACAAATGCTCATGAAAACTGACTGTATATTATGTCATATTTATGAAAACTGACTATATATTATGTCACAAAGAAAGCCAGGATGAATTTCATACAGTAGAAATAGCACACTGTATTCTGTGTATACACAGTAGAAATTAGAAATTTATAAACAAACAAAAAAGACTAAGGGTCCTGTTGCTTAGAAATGTAAGAGCTTTTGAAAAATAACTCTTGGTTCAAAGGCAAATACAAATTAGAAATTTTTATTTCTGCGGAAAATTATAATAAAAACATGACATACACGGTGGTATTTAAAGCAGTGCTTAGTCTAAAATTAATGATATTCCTATAGCATAAAGCAATAATCAAATTTCCAACTCAAAGGCAACAAAATGAATAACACCGTGAGCTGAAAGAGAGTAAAAAAGTAATATGAAGCAGACGCCATCTCACCCCCACTCCAGGTTTCCTCAGTCTGGCCTCTGAGTCTCCTCGAATCTCTCCTTCAGCAGATCCCGGGCTAATGAAGGGTAACATACCCATCCCTTGCCAGGGGCTCTGGTATTATTTTTGAGCTCCTTTAGACCTTCTCTTGGATCTGGAATGTAGAGAACTGCTTCTCTTACTTCCAGCCCCTTAGCCCCAGGAAGAGTTTCACAAAAACAGAATTCCAGAGCAGCTCCCTTCACTTACTAGAAAACTGTCTCCTCTTGCGCTTTGTGAATTATGACTTTTAAGCATCATAAAATGTCCATCTTAATCATGCTTAATATGTTCTGTTCTGAATGCTGTGACAATACCCCTAATTTATTTTTACTTGACTGATATATTTATACACTAGAGGCCCAGTGCACAGATTTGTGCACCAGTGGGGTCCCTCGGCCTGACCTGCAGGGATCAGGCTGAAACTGGCTCTCTGACATCCCCTGAGGGGTCCTGGATTGCAAAAGGGCACAGGCCAGGCTGAAGAACCCCGCCAGTACACAACTGGGGCCAGAAAGGGACTGCGGGAGGGTTCCAGGGTGTGTCTGACCCATCTTGCCCAGTCCTGATTGGCCAGACCCAGCAGCAAGCTAACCTACTGGTTGGAGTGTCTGCCCCCTGGTGGTGAGTGTGCATTGTAGTGACTGGTCAAACGAATGGTCAGACACTTAGCATATTAGGCTTTTGTTATATAGGAATATGTTATTTTTACAAATCTACTTTATTGAGATACACATCATCTAGAGGAAAAGATACATATTTTAAGTGCACAGTTCAATATTATCTGACAAATATAAACACCTGTGTAAACACCTTCCTGATCAAGATTTAGAATTTCCAGCACCCTGGAAACTTACCTCTGCTCCTTTGAGCTCAATCTCCTCCTAACCCCACTGCAAATAACCTATGATAGGATTCATTTTGCTGAAAATTAGTTTTACTTGATTACAAATAATATGTACCTACCCATCTGACTTAAAAATATTTTAAAATTGATATATAATTGACATATAACATATTAGTTTCAGGTATACAATATGATGATTTGATATTTGTATATACTATGAAATAATCACCACAATAAGTCTAGTTAACATCCATCACCTCACATAGTAACATTTTTCCTGTGATGAGCACTTTTAAGATCTACTTTCTTAGTAACTTTAAAATATACAGTCCAGTATTAACAATAGTCACCATGCTGTCCATCACATCTCCATGACTTATTTTATTCCTGCATGAGGTGTATGTTCCTGACAATTATTTATTTCCTTATTGTATTCCAAGTGCCTGGCATAATGCTTTTGAGTGCCCATGAGTCACTTTAAAGGCACCTGTCTCAACAAAAACTAGCTACTCAACTGGAGGAGAAGCCAGACCACCCCACCCAGAATTTTCTTTATTTTAGAGATCTCTGATTTCAGTAACTGGCCACTTGAACACTTATTTTTCCTTCCTTGCGCTTTAATTTCCCCTCTTAGGTTTTATTTAATTTATTTAAACGTTTTTATTTTTTAAAGTTACTGTACAATATTAGATAAGTTTCTGGTGGATAGCATAGTGATTTGACATTTGCATACCTTATGATGTTTCCATGGCTTGGCTATTGTAAATAATGCCTCAATGAACATGGGTGTGTGTGTGTATATATATATATATATATATCTTTAGAGTTATTGTTCTTATTTTCTTTGGATAAATACCCACAACTGGAATTTCAAATTGGTAACTGGCCAAGAACTGTTCCCATTTGTTACCGTTTTGTGGGTCCCAAAAATGCAAGACCCTGTGGCTTCCAGAGCCACGTGGTCAAAGGTCACTGGGTGGGAATGGCAAAACCCAGGGCATCAGACATAAAAACTTGCCCAGGACGCAGGTTTAAGCTTCCTTAGGAGGGACTGGCATTCTGGAGCACGGAAGAGGGAGAGCACAAAGGTAGCCCTGCCCTCCAGGGTCTCTGGAAAGGGTACAGTCAGCCCTTGGATGTGTGTTTAATTAGAAGCCCGCCCCTCTGGCCACAGCTCTCGAGATACACTAACAGGCCTCTTTCACAGAAACACTAGGCATATCAGTCTGTTGCTTTTCTGCTGTGCCGGGGTGTAGTAGGCTAGGACCTGCCCCTCCATCTCTTACAGTTCCACAGGACTGAGTACAAGTGCAAGGAAGTATAGAGACAGGACAGGCAGTGTTAGGGAAGATGGGGGTCCATGGGAGAGTGATACGTATGTGAAGGGCAGAGAGAGCTCCAAGACGCCAGAATGCTTATCTTACTTCTACAGAGGATAGAGAAATGTCACAATGTTCTATTGTACCCCGCGAATCACACAAGAAGGCCTCAAGAAGTGAATTAAGGAGCCACATTTATTTCAAAGCCGGGACTATGAGGGGGCAATATGCTCTCCAAATCTTGTAGTGCCCTCTTGACCAAAACATCAGACTTATATAGGCAAATATCACAAAGGTATTGATTACATCTCGAGGTTTGGAATGAGGAACCTGGTTTGCAAAAAGCAGTTTGTTACAAAAGCTTAGACTGATCAAGTTAGTTACAAAGATTAATTATAGTTTCGGGACCACTGAGTCAATGGAAACACATTATCTAGAGCCACTGAGGCCATTTAGAGTAATTGTGCTGTCATGGTCTCTAGGTGCAGAAGAATGTGTTTTGAGAGACCAGTAAGATCTCTTAAATGGGGGTATTCAAACCACAATCAATGGAGTATTCAATTGAATGAGATAACTTATATAAGTTCAGGAAATCAAATTTCTATTATTTTAGCAAACAAATAATTACAGAAGCCAAGTCAGCAGGGTTAAAATATTAAACAGCAATTTTTATCCAAGCATGATTGCTACCATGCTTCAACAAGACATTTTATTCTATGAATTTTATTCAAATTTCGTGAGACAAGAACCTACAAGGAGAATCTATTCGCCAAATCCCATGTTACACAAACACTGTGGGCACCAGAGACAGGTAATCAAGAGGTGTTCGTTCCTTGGGTGGCAGATGCAAAATTGGAGCTCCAGATGAGTACACAAGCTCCCCCCAGGAGGTACTGGTGACTGGGAGGGAGGCAGAGGACAAGCACAAAGAGGTGCACGCTGTGCTCTGGCCTCTGACTGGCGCCCCTAGATGTGTGCCAAACCAGAAGCAAGCCCCTCAGGTGGAATTTCTGAGACAAACAAATGGGCCTCTTTCAGGACAGACACCAAGTGTCTCAGTCTGCTGTCTGCTGTGCCCTGAGGGTTTTGGGCAGCCAACAACTGTCTCTCTGTTGCAGTCACTCAGGACTCATAAATGCAAGCTCCACAAGAGCCAGGTGATCAAGCTGCAATAGCCACAAAAACCAGGACCCCAGATGTAACCACTGGGGCCAGATGTTTGATCAAGTTGTTTCTGTAAATGATGACTTGTGAATTCACATGCAGCTGTGGACCAATAGCCTGTTTGCTTAAAGGACTCTAGGAGCTAACCTCAAAGGAAGCAGACTCTTCCTTCAGGCATTTTAGCTCCAGGAGCTTTGCTCACCTTGGACTGACAAAAGCCAGACCCTTGACCTGCTTGGGGATGATTATTGAAGCAGATTGTGCTGACTGGCACACAGCACCTCAACACAGCCCACAACCCCCTCAGTTTCCTTTGTCTGCCTTCCCCTACCACCTCTCATAAAAACCCCTGCCTGACTGAGATGTTTAGATGGTCTTTGTGATGAGAGCTCCCCATCTTCTCAAGCTGCTGGCTTTGGAATAAACCATTTTTCCTTCTGAGAAAAGTTAGCCTGACATGCAGGCAAACAGGGCAGGGATTCAGTGGAAAACAAAGGCAGGTGGAACATAGTCAGGGCAGACACAGCAGTTTGAGCAGCCTAATCACAGGAACCAGCCTTCCTATATAATAAAAGGCTAATATGCAAATTGTCCCCATGACAGTTCAACTGACCAGGAGTTCCAATGTTCCCTATGATGTGCACTGACCACCAGGTGGCGATGCGGAACAAAGGAAGGTGCCAGCCAGCAGCCAGCAGCCAGCAGGCAGCAGCCAGCAGCCAGTGGAAGGAAGGCTCCGATCAGCCCTGATTTCAGGCCAGGCCTAGGGACCCCCTACTACTACAATAATGGAATGTTTTTGTTCAGAAAGAGAGATTATAAAAACAATTCCATTTACCATCGCACCAAAAAAATTAAGCTACCTAGGAATAAACTTAACTAAAGAGGTAAAAAACCTCTACTTAGGAAACTACAGGACGTTGATAAAAGAGATAGAGGAAGACATAAACAGATGGAAGAACATACCGTGTTCATGGATTGGTAGAATCAACATCATTAAAATGTCCATACTACCCAAAGCAATCTATAAATTCAACACACTTCCCATCAAAATACCCACGGCATACCTCACAGATCGAGAACGAACTCTCCAAAAATTCATTTGGAATAAAAAAAGACCCCGAATAGCTGCAGCAATCCTGAGAAAGAAGAAAGTAGGTGGGATCTCAATACCAGATATCAGGATGTATTACAAAGCCACTGTTCTCAAAACTGCCTGGTACTGGCACAAGAACAGGCATATAGATCAATGGAATAGAATAGAGAACCCAGAAATCGGCCCGAACCAATATGCTCAATTAATATTTGACAAAGGAGGAAAGAACATTCAATGGAGCCAAGATAGTCTCTTCAATAAGTGGTGTTGGAAAAATTGGACAGATATATGCAAGAAAATGAAACTAGACCACCAAGTTACACCATACACAAAAATAAACTCAAAATGGATAAAGGACTTAAATGTACGACAGGAAACCATAAAAATTCTAGAGGAATCCAAAGGCAACAAAATCTCAGACATATGCCAAAGCAATTTCTTCACTGATACAGCTCCTAGGGCACTTGAAACTAAAGAGAAAATGAACAAATGGGACTACATCAAAATAAAAAGCTTCTGCACAGCAAAAGAAACCATCAACAAAACAACAAGAAAACCCACTGCATGGGAAAACATATTTGCCAGTGTCATATCTGATAAGGGCCTAATCTCCAAAATTTATAGGGAACTCATACAACTTAACAAAAGGAAGATAAACAATCCAATCAAAAAATGGGCAAAGGACCTAAATAGACACCTTTCAAAAGAGGACATTCAGAAAGCCAAGAGACATATGAAAACATGCTCAAAGTCACTAATCATCCGAGAAATGCAAATCAAAACAACAATGAGGTACCATCTTACACCTGTCAGACTGGCTATCATCAACAAATCAACAAACGACAAGTGCTGGAGAGGATGTGGAGAAAAAGGAACACTTGTGCACTGCTGGTGGGAATGCAGACTGGTGCAGCCACTATGGTAGACAGTATGGAGTTTCCTCAAAAAACTAAAAATGGAACTCCCATTTGACCCTGTGATCCCACTTCTAGGAATATATCCCAAGAAACCAGAAACACCAATCAGAAAGGATATATGCACCCGTATGTTCATAGCAGCACAATTCACCATAGCTAAGATCTGGAAACAGCCTAAGTGCCCATCAGTAGATGAATGAATTAGAAAACTTTGGTACATCTACACGATGGAATACTATGCTGTTGTAAAAAAGAAGGAACTCTTACGATTTGCAACGGCATGGATGGAACTGGAGAGCATTATGCTAAGTGAAACAAGCCAGTCAATGAAGGAAAAATACCACATGATCTCACACATTCATGGATAATAGAGACCATTATAAACCTATGAACAATAATAGATACAGAGGCAGAATTGCCTCAAAGAGATTGTCAAACTGCAGCAGGAAGGCCGGGGAGGGTTGGGGGGCAGGAGGGAGGGGGGTAAGAGATCAACTGAAGGACTTGTATGCATGCATATAAGCATAACCAATGGACATAAGACACTGGGGGGTAGGGGAGGCCAGGGGATTGTCAAGGGCGGGGAAAAAAAGGGACACATATGTAATACCCTTTGTAATACTTTAAGCAATAAAAAAATTAAAAAAAAAAGATAAAAAGGTCAAACTAGAGTTTTATACCAAGCTAAAAATATTTTAATATTTTTTTCTTCTTTAAAAAAAACCAAAAAACTGGAGTCAGACTCTTTATTACATCTATTTATTTT
>NW_005871616.1:56350-57861 GCF_000147115.1 Myotis lucifugus | reverse complement strand
TTGCCGGGAAGCAGAATCTCAACGTATTGAGATAGCGCCCCGAAGAATGGCAGTTTTTTAACCTTGTTTTATACATTACAACCAAAAGAGGAGATGTAAGTGGGTTGCATGAACTCCATTGGTCATAGATTAGGGAGTGGAGAAAGCAAAGGGAGGGGAGGGGTCGAACTCTGGGATTGGATAAAGAATAAAATGATACACAGATTAACAGTCAACAACATGATAACAATAACAATGAAGGACTTTGTGGTCTTTGTCCTGGTACCCAGGCACATTTGGTTGGGCCCTGAGGAGTCTGGAAAAAAGGGAAGTTACAGGTTACCCTGACATTTCAATGATATGTTATCATAGATGCAAAAAAAAAAACAAAACCAATAAGCTCAGTTTAGGTAAAGGTTGACCTTGTCAGGGAAGATACCAGCCTAGGAAGTGACTACCCACCATAACTGCTTTAGTGAAAGTCTAATTTCAGATCATCTTTTACGGTTACTTTAGGTCTTTGAGTTTGCAAAATTGTCACGCAGGCTTTCCCTGATCTTGTCAGGTTAGCATGTGGCCCCTTCGTCCACAATTGGTTGTCTGGTTTCGGATGGAGCCAGCAATCCAGGCATGTGCTCTGACTGAGAATCAAACTCGTGACCTCCTGGTCATAGGTCGATGCTCAACCACTGAGCCACACTGGCCAGGCCCCATGCACTCTTAATGAACTGTTTCTCAGTTTGCTGTAGCCTGTGGGTCTCATGGACAGACACCCCATTGGCATTCACACTTAGATGTTTTGGGGTCATGTCTGTCAGATGCAGGTCTTAAAAGTTGGGGTGGCAGATGTGAAGGTCACTCTCTTCTCTCTTCTGGGAGAAACTCAAGGCTGTAAGTTTCCTCCTGACAGCGGGCTGCTGCACCAGGCCTGGGGCTTATTATGAGATTATGTAACTGGACAACCAAGGGGTCCAGGCTGCCTGTCACTACTTCAACCAGTAAAGCAGAGACTGGGTTGAATCGTATATGAGCATTTATTCCAACACTGCTGGCAGCATGGGAGAGCAGCAGGTCATCAACAAAAATCTGCTCTGCCCTCCCCACAAGTCAGCTGTTTATACTGTGTAGAAGGACAAGATCAGGTGGGAAAGTAGGAATTACAGACATGGGAAAGTAGGCACAGGATAATCATTACAGATTATAAGTAACTAGAGTCCAGTAGGCTTTCTTTCCCCTGGCTGCCAACACCAGTTTTCCTCTGGCACCCAGGAACCAGACCTTAACTTTGGCCACTGCCTTCCATCTTCGCTCTGGACACAGCCTTCGCTGCGGCTGGAGCCTTCAGTCTTTGCTCCTTGCTCCCCCTGGCCGGAGTTTTCAGTCTCCGGCCAGAGCTGCTCCTGTAGCTCCTTCCGCCCCCCACCCTCCCCCTCATAGCTTGATCGCTGCTTCATCTGCAGACCTCGCTGATGGGCTCCTGGATCCCAGGGGGCCGCCTTGCCTGTGCCCGGCTTTATGGTCACGATCACAGG
>NW_005871616.1:49941-53837 GCF_000147115.1 Myotis lucifugus | reverse complement strand
AAGGACACCTCCCTTTTCTACCGTGACTAGGGGGTGTCTTGTATATGCCCCATACGTGAAGTTGTCTTGTGCCAAGAGCCTGACATCCTGGGCTGAGAAAGCCCTGTCCCAGGACTCTCCTTTGTCCTGTATTGGCCCCTCTTACCCTCGTGTCAAGAGGGACCCTCTTCTTACAATCCAATTGACTATAGCTATTGCCTGAGCTCTCTGTTCATGCTGAGGTTGAAGCCTCATGGTGGCTGGTACCATGGATCTGTCTCTTGCCCAATGGTGTGAGCTGGGCCCTCTCTGGAGAAGAAACCTTGGTTCCCCAAAATATGTGATTAATGTCAGGGCCCCGCCAGCAGGCTAGAGGATCCCAAGGCAGTTGCTGGGCATGGAGGCCACGGGGGCGTAGGCTACCAAGGAGACAGAACTGAACCTCACATCACCCTGCTTGGCCCTGGAGGATGGCTGGTTAGTCAAAGACGGGTAAGATTCCTCAGGGAGGAACGACCTAAGACAGGCACAGTCGCAGAAGGGCCAGCAGGAGAGAACTTGGGGGTCAACAGAGGTGGGGCACAGATCCTCACCCCCCCAACTATGCAGGGGCTTGAACACTCGCCCCTTCTGAGGGAGGTCTCCTGCCCCCATGGCTGCTTCCCGCTTCCCATGCCCAGCTCAGATCGGGACCCAGGTAAAGACAGAGACTGGCTGACAGCAGCTGCCCTCTCACTGCAACAGGACTTGTTTCCCATTTCTACCTTGGACCACAGGGAAAGGGCAGCTGAAGGAAAGGGCTGTGTCAGGATGCTGCCTTCTTCCCTTTCTTCTCCCTCTTTTTTCTAAACACTTTCATGCCTTGTAGTTCTTTTGCTTTCTCTTCTTTTTCTCTCTACTACCCTCCATATTCCATATCAGCTGACCCAGAGGGCACAGCTTACTCCTCCTCAGACACGGACACCACCATCAAGCACGGCCCTGATGGACCCTTTGATGCAGCCCTTCAACTAACACTTCGGGAAGCCCGTCGCCAGTGACGCCGCCCACTAGCCAGACCAACAAAGACAATCAAACCAACAACTTGAGGACAGCTGAAATCTCTTGACTGAAGAGGCCGACAACCTTCTAAGGAACGGGGCTCCTTGTGCGCTTCATCCGCTATGTTTATAGCTATGCTTATTGTCACTGCTTGCCAGTCTTCTTCCGAGTCTTAAACAGCCCAATCTGAGAGGTGGCCGCTGATTTGCATGCGCTATCATTTAAAAAATAAAAAAGGGGGAATTTGCCGGGAGCCGGTCCATCCTTGCTGCTTGACACAGTCGCTGCAGGAAAGAAACATCTGCACAGCATATGTTTCAATGGACCTGGCGTATATAGCATATTGTTCTTAATATGTTTGCTCTCCTTAGTGCCATGTGTTTTGACCAAGGTCACCTCTCCGAGAAAGGTTGTTTCCCCAGGTGGGGATCTTTCCCTGAGGTTAGGGAGGGGATACAACCCCTTAATTAAGTGCCAGGCGGGTAGTTAAGCTACATAATCTTTACTCCCTGGAATGGAGATAAGAAACGCCCTAACCTTTGTAATAGAAATTGACAGGATTAAAATCGGCTGGTATAAATACGATGTAACAAGACAATAAACATCAGATCATCACATCATCATCAGATCCTAACCAGAGCCTAGCCAGAGAACATGGCAAAAGATCCTGGACAGAACCTGGCTACAGAACTTCACTGGAGAACCTAGACAGAACATGGCAAAAGAACCTGGATAGAACCTGGCTAAAGAACCTGGTGATAGAACCTGGCCAGAGAACCTTGCAACAGAACCTGACTACAGAACCTAGAGACAGAACCTAGCAAGAGAACATGGCCACAGAACCTGGCTGAAGAACCTAGACACAGAACCTAGACAGAACCTGGCTAGAGATCCTGGCTAGGCTGCTGATCAACTGAAAGCTGCCTCCATGTCCTTCCTTCTTCGCTGACTCTGTCCACACCTTTGGGGACCCCTGGACCTGCTGGGGCTGGACCCCAACAAAAAGCAAGGACCTACAACCATGATTACTCTACCCAGCAAAGGTATATATATAAGGCTAATAAGCTAAGTGTCCGACTGTCTGGGTAATGACGTCACATAGCAATGCCCAGCTTCCTCTCCCTAGTGACTAGCCTCCTTGAAGTTTCTTCAGCCCAGGAATATGATTTGCTTTATATCCAGGTGGCAACATTTCACACCAAAACCAAATGTCTGTGAAGTGTTTTCACATGCCTCATCTCATTTGATCCTCACAGAAGTCCTGGAGCAGGTAGACAGGAGACTTGGTAGAATCCTATTTTCTTTTCATTAGCCAGAAAACAGAGATTTAGAAAGCTTAGAAACTTGACTCGACTGAAAAGAAGTAAGAAATGGTGGACCTTGAAAATGACTTCAGGTTTTCTCACTGTGCAGAATATAGTCAAACACTGCTGCAGTTAAATATTTTACCCTTTGTTCTCCCTGAGTGATCTACAATAATAATCTGCTTCATGTTGATATTTACTGCAGTGTTGCTGACAATAACCTGAAAGAGAAGTTGGGGTGCTTCACTGGGCTGGAAAAAGTTTAGCTAAATCAGAAAGCAGGTCTAATTAAGCAATTTTATTCTATATCTATAAAAGGCTAAGTTGACTCGCACATGTGCAATACATATAAAGCTCTTGCTGGCGCCAATCGCACACGTGTGTTTTGATCTGTCATTGTTGATTGTGAACTTGGTTGACACTTCTATTATAGAGAAAGGGCGAATAGTGATATTAAAATATTTCTTCTAATTAATTTCCGTTCTATATGCATGAATTCGTGCACCAGGCCACTAGTCATTTAGAACTGAAGGTCAGATAAAGAGCTTCACAGACAAGAAAAAGCTAAAGGAGTTCATCACCATCAAACCAGTATTACATGAAATGTTAAAGGGTCTTCTTTAAGAAGAAGGGAAAAAAAGGAAGAAGAAGAAGGAGAAGTAGAAGAAGAAGAAGAAGAAGGAGGAGGAGGAGGAGGAGAAGGAGGAGGAGGAGGGGAAGGAGAAGAAGAAGAAGAAGAAGAAGAAGAAGAAGAAGAAGAAGAAGAAGAAGAAGAAATAAAAGATCAAAAGTATGAACAATAAAAGGCAATAAATATATATCTATCAATAATTGAATTTAAAAATCAAAATAAATGAACAAGGAATCTAATGAACAAAATAAACTGATGAATAAAAGAACCAGAGGTATGGAAACATGGAACAGATTAATAAATCTCAGAGGGAAGGGAGAGGGTTTCAGGGAAGAGATTAACCAAAGAACCCATATGCATATACGCATTACCTATGTACACAGACAATAGGATGCTGAAGGCCTGGGGCGGGACAGGAATAGGTTGGAGGAGAACAGTGGGGGATAAAGGGTGGTCCATCTGTAATACTCTCAACAATAAATGTTCTTTTTTTTTTTTTAAAAGAGCTTCCCTAAAAATGAAAAGCTAAAGGAGTTTATCACCACCAAATCAGTATTACATGAAATGTTAAAGGGTCTTCTTTAAGAAGAAGGGAAAAAAATAAAAAATTTGAACAATATCATGGATTGGTAGAATCAACATCATTAAAATGTCCATACTACCCAAAGCAATCTATAGATTCAATGCAATCCCCATTAAAATACCAACAGCATATTTCACAGACCTAGAACGAACTCACCAAAAATTCATCTGGAATAAAAAAAGACCCCGAATAGTTTGCAGCAATCCTGAGAAAGAACAAAGTAGGTGGGATCTCAATACCAGATATCAAGCTGTATTACAAAGCCACTGTTTTCAAAACAGCCTGATACTGGCACAAGACAGACATATAGATCAATGGAATAGAATAGAGAACCAGAAATCGACCCAAACCACTATGC
>NW_005871616.1:47658-49841 GCF_000147115.1 Myotis lucifugus | reverse complement strand
GAGGCCCGATGCATGAAATTCGTGCAAAGGGCTCAGCCCTCGCAGCCCTGGCTTTGTCCTGAAGGTCGTTTGGAAGGTTGTCTGGATGGTCGTTCTGCTGTTTGGCTGTCCAGTCTAATTAGCACATTACACTCTTATTATTCTAGATATATATATATGTATATGGAGAGAAAGAGAGAGAGAGAGAGAGAGAGAGAGAGAGAGAGAGAGAACTCATTTATTTTTGGCCATGAAGAAAAATAAGAATATGTTTTTCTATTTCTCATTCTTCTGCTTTTTCTTTACTCTTTTCTATGTCATTCTAGGCCCCATGTAGCTGGTATTGTCCTTCCAACTGCCCTGAGCCTATGGAACTTGCACATTAGGGAGAGGATTCCTTGAGGTGTTGTTTTAGCTTTAGCCTTTTAGGAGGCAGGCTTCCCCAGCCTGGGGTCAGGATCCTGCCCTTGCCCTTCCTTCCCTGTAGTTCGGCCATGACTGCACCTGCACTAACACAGGAAACTGCCCCCGTGCCTGCTGATGTGTTCGCTGGAGACCCACGCCTGCAGGTCAGGGTCTTTCCTCCCCTCTGACTGACTATACAGCTACACGCTGTACCCATTTCCATGGCTTTAGCCCAGTGGTCCTCTGACCTGTAGGCAGAAGGAGAACCTGGAGGAGACTAAACATGCCAGAGGTATTCTCTCAGATATTCTCATTTGATTGGCTAGGAAGGAGGCCAGGCCTGGGGGGCCTGTGTGCCCATTTGAAGCAGGGTTCCAGAACTGTGTCGTGCACCCAGGTCATCTGGGGTGTTGTTACAAGGCAGTTCTAGGATTCAGTGGGTGTGGGTGGATTCTGGCAGTCGCCATTCACCAACTCCCGAGGCCGCAGGTGGCACTCCGAGTGCAGGCTCTGGAGCAGCTTCTCAGCCATGCACGGCTCACATTTGGGGCAGGATCCCTTCGCAGCAGGCTGTCCTGTGCACTAAAGGATGTCACTAGATGCCAGTGAACACCATGAATGTCTCCAAATACCCTCTGGGGGCGAGGGTCCTGGGAGGTTGCCCCCAAGTGAGACCCACTGCTCTCTAGTCTCCCTGGGTCCTCGCTGCCTAAACCACATTGCTATTACTGTGTCTATAATGTGAAAACATATTTCCTACTCATCCCATTACATTTCCTACAAATGTAATGGGCTCTGTTTTCCTCAGAGCTGCCAGAGTTGGGGGTGGAAAGGGGGCATCTTGGTCCTTCAGGACAGGCTGGCATGAGCCTGGTGGAGCACAGTTCTTTAAAAAGCCTTGGAGCTGGAGAGACAGATGAGACGAGTTTTTGGGGTGGCAGCTGAGCCTTTGTTGTGGAGAGAGGGGTGTTTTTCAGGGCCCACGTTTGGCTATGAGCGCGCGGAGGCACTCACAGGCTTTGGGGAGGCTGGTAGGCAGCCTCGTAGTTCTCAAATCCCTCAACACACACGACTGACATGACTGCTGGCTGTGAGGTGAAGGGATTGTAGGTTTACAACCAGAGCTGACATGAGACTTGTCACTCAAGTGTCCAGGTCACGTCCGTGATGAACGCAGACGCATGAAGTCCTGCCTGTCTTCGTTCTTATTGGTGGGGAGTGTAGGGCCAGGGAATTACCTGTGCTGGTGTTCCCCTACAGTAACTTCAGCAAAAGAGAAAAGTGTTTCTCATTAGTCTTGCCTACTGCATCATTCTGACTGACTTTTATTTCATTTTAAAATTTTTCTGTTAATCCTCACCAGAGGATATTTTTGGCCCCATTGCTTTTCTGAGAGAGTGGAAGAGGATGGGGGAGGGACCCAGTGAGGGAGAGAGAGAGAGAGAGAGAGAGATTGACTGGTTGCCTCTTGCATGCGCTCACCTGGGGATGGGGAGTGAACCTGCAACCCAGGTATGTACCCTCGATGGGGAATCAAACCCCCCACATTTTGGTGTGTGGGCTGACTCGCTAACCACTGAGCGAGCATCGCTGGCCAGGGCCAAGTCACTGTTATTTACAAGAAGAAAAGGACTTCAGGGGACCCATCTCCAAGTCAAAGGCTCCCTGGCCAAGTTCTGGGCTGTTTGACTAAAATGATTAGAGCAGAGCAGCCCCAGCATTGTTTCCCACATGATTTCCTTTTTTTTTGAAGAACCCAGCGACTTGTTGGTAAAGCACTGAGGGCTGGGAGGGGACCC
>NW_005871616.1:45268-47558 GCF_000147115.1 Myotis lucifugus | reverse complement strand
TTATTATTTTTTTTTTTCAGGAAGATGCAATGGCGGTCATTCAGTGACACAGACAAAAGGCCAAGTGACCCTCTCAGAAGGGGCTTCCCTGACTGTGAATTGCTCCTATGAAACCACAGGGTATCCCACTCTTTTCTGGGATGTTCAGTATCCTGGAGAAGGTCCACAGCTCCTCCTGAAAGCTGCCACGGCCAATGAGAAGGGAAGCGGCAAAGGATTTGAAGCCACATACCAAAAACAACCAAACACCTTTCACTTGGAGAAAGCCTCAGCCCACCAGTCAGATTCTGCAATGTACTACAGTGCACTGGGTGACACAGTGACAGAAACTGCAGGGGGAGCTGAGCACAAACTCTGAGCAGCAAGGAGAAGCATGAATGCTCGGCATCTGCCTTTAGAGACCAAGATCTAGTTTACTGTTTTTGTCTCACACCACTCCACCCCAGGCACTCTTGTTGGTAGGAAAGTCATCCAGATCCACTCTAAGAACACTAGGAGAACAAAAAGTAACCATGGTTTGGCTCAGTGGATGGAGCATTGCCCTGCAGACTGAGGGGTCCTGGGTTCGATTCCGGTCAAGGGCACGTATCTCAGTTGCGGGCTCCTATAGGGCCCAGGCCCTGGTTGGGGCACATGAGTGAGGCAATCAATCAATGTGTTGCTCTCACATCGATGTTTCTCTCTCTTTCCCTCCCTCTTCTACTCTCTTTAAAAAGAATTAATGGAAAAATATCCTCGGGTGAGGATTAACAACAACAACAAAAAAGTAACTATGCCTCATATGAGGTGCTTTAATGGTGAGAGTGAAAACAGAGTGTGTCCGTATAGTTTCCTAATCACAGCTCAAATTTATGATTTTGAATATCTAAATCTTGAATGAAAGAAATAATCCATGTGTTCATCCTTGCATAAAACTCTAGCTCACTGACTTAACCCAAGTCATGCAGGAAAATATTGTATTTAGAGACACACCTGCAACAGATGAGGTTTCAAATGTCTCTTTGACAAGCTGGGACATGCAGGCCTGATTTCTAGGGAAACATCAGCCCAAGAAGCAATAGATTCTTAAAGGAAGAAATACAAGAATGAAAGGAGAAGGAGGCGAGAGTGTTACATATGACCACTCATATGATAAGAGAAGATGGAACATTTCTCAGTTTCTTTTTGGGCAAATTACATGTCAGGCATAGGGTGGTGTTCTCCATGCACATTAAAGAAAAATTTTGCCCTGGCTAGGTAGCTTAGTTGGTTAGAACATCATCCCAATACACCAAGGTTTTGGGTTAGATCCTCGATTAGGGCACATATAAGAAATCAACCAATGAATGCATAAATAAGAGGAATAATAAATCAATGTCTCTTTCCCTCTCAAAAAATCAATAATAACATTTTTAAAAGTAAAAGAATAGTGTCTGTAATTCACCATAGCTAAGATCTGGAAACAGCCTAAGTGCCCATCAGTAGATGAATGGATTAGAAAACTGTGGTACATCTACACGATGGAATACTATGCTGCTGTAAAAAAGAAGGAACTCTTACCATTTGCAACAGCATGGATGGAGCTGGAGAGCATTATGCTAAGTGAAATAAGCCAGTCAATGAAGGAAAAATACCACATGATCTCACTCATTCATGGATAATAAAGACCATTACAAACTTTTGAACAATAATAGATACAGAGGCAGAGCTGCCTCAAACTGATTGTCAAACTGCAGTGGGAAGGCCAGAGAAGGTTGGGGGGCAGGAGGGAGGGGGTTAAGAGATCAACTGAAGGGCTTGTATGCATGCATATGAGCATAACCAATGGACATAAGACACTGGGGGGTAGGGGAAGCCGGGGTATTGTCAAGGGCGGGGGGGAAAAAAGGACACATATGTAATACCCTTTGTAATGCTTTAAGCAATAAAAAAAAATAAAATAAATAAAATAAAAAAAAATAAAAAAAAAAGAAAAGAAAAGGAGGTCACAATTTGATTCCCAGTTAGGGTGCATGACCAGGTTGCAGGCTCGATCCCCAGTGTGGGGTGTGCAGGAGGCAGCCAATCAATGATTCTCTCTCATCATTCATGTTTATTATCTCTCTCTCTCCCTCCTTTCCTTTTTGAAAATCAAATAAAAAATATATTTAAAAAATAAATATACTATCCTTTTTATATTTTAAAAGTTTATGGACAGCTAGAAATGGTTTAGCTATCTATATATATATAAAAAGCCAAAGTGACTGGACCGCTGGAAACGACTGGGAACAAACTAGTTGCTATGACATGCACTGCGCCCGCCCACCAGCTC
>NW_005871616.1:32655-35287 GCF_000147115.1 Myotis lucifugus | reverse complement strand
AGAGATGCTGAAAAAGAATTCCAAAAGGACTAATATTTTTAGTAGTACATTGTTTGGCCATATTGAGAAATTACTTTCCTCTGGGTAATTAAAAATGTTATCCTAATTTTTGTTGAAGTCGATTTTCAGGCCATTTCCTTCTCTTTCCTGAAATTAATTTCAGTTACTGAAATAATCCATGACAGTAGAACAAAAAATTAAATATTTATTAATATTTATCAAATTCCAGGAACCAGTTAGATGTTAACCTGGGAAATGATGTAATTCAAGCCCTTAATTTTAATGAGGTAGAAACTCAAAAGAGTAAATCACTGATCAACATGGAGATCAGGTGCCAGAATTCTGATCCCAGGACAATGAACACAGTGCTTTCCTTCCATACAATATACATTCACTAACTGAGCTCCGGAGTAATTTATATTGGAAGAGAAAATAGTAAGTCGAGGCGTGTGAAATCTATAAAATGAAGGTTCAGTCAATTTTTATTCCAGATTCTCTTCTGGTCTCAGAAAAACTAATAAATGTAATTCCTGGATTCTGGACTTAGAACTGGATTTGAATTCTAATAATTACAATCTCTTATTTCTTAAAGTCACCAATTCTTAGTATCTATCCTACTCCCTTATTCATGAATTGATCAGATATTTACTGAGTGCGAACAAAAATGCAGGTCTGTCATGATGATGATTGAGAGATTATACACCTAGATGCACTGCTTCACTAGGACAAACTCACCCCTGTGTGATAATATGACGCCTCAAACTGTCCTGTGACAGTCAGCAGGTGGGGACCTGGCCCTCTCCACAGTTTCCATCTCACCCCCCACAGGAACTCCCGAGTCACCAGCAGCAGAGCCAGGTCAGAGCCATTTCCTTCTCTTTTCAAATTAAGCAGGGGCTTCCCTCAGATGCAGGAAAAGTATCAGTATCCTCCCGCCCCCCCACCCCTAAGTACTTAGATCCCCACTCTCCACTCTGCTTTACACTGTAAAATGTGGTACAGTAGGACAGTATTTTGGCTCTCCACCTGACAGGTTATTTCTTTCCACGAAATTAGGTTGTCAGCTGTTCCACTCACCGCATACTGGTCATCCTGTCCCTCTTCCCCCTTCTCCCCCAGACCTGGGGTCAGATGGACCTCCTCAGTAGATAGATCTGCTGGAGACAAGTGATGCTGCTTCACTTTCCATTCCTATTGGTTAAGAGAAACTTAGCTGAAAGGGTGGGGATTTCCAGGATGCTTTTCTTTCTTAAATGCCTCAGTGCAAAAAGCTGGAATGCCTTCCCACAGGGAATTAGGTGAGGCAGATTCTGGGTTTGAGGGCTGCGTCTGTGAGTGCTATCTCTGAAAAGGGAGAAGATGCATTTCCCTGAAGGACTTCTCTTCCCTCTTCAACCGATGATACTTCCTAGCACAGTTATGAGGCTGTTAGTGCTCAGTAAATCCCAGCCCTCAGGTCTGTCACGTCCTAGCCTTCTAACTGCACCGGGTCATCAAAACGACTCAGTGGCTCATTTCCCGTTCTATCTGCAGGTGTACAAGTCCTTTGCTTTGTTGGGGTAGTTCCACTCTATATCTGTTCCCATTCCTCAGGAAAGCCTTTTCTCCATAACAGCCAGGACTCTTCTCCCTGCCTGCATCTTCATCCTCCGTTCTCCTTACTTATCACTGTGTTATATTTTCTGTACCCCTTCTGCTCCTTTAATTAACATGAACTATATCCCCTTTCTTCTGTTTATGAGTCTTACTATCTCACATAAACAGAGAACTGCAGTCTTTAATTTTAAGGTTCTTAGAATCTTGTAAAACATTTTAACAGTTTGGCCAACTTTTGAAAACTAGTGGCTCCACCGATGTGTGCTCTCACTGTTTGTCACTAACAAATGCACCAAAGCTCTTGTTACAGTGCATTTCAGCAAGTCACATAGGCTCTGAACTCACAGGGAACAAGACCTACAGATCCCATCCATCCTAGCAATGCAAGCATTTTGAAGACTGCGTTGCACAATTGTAGCACTAATACAATCTTACTAAATTTATATTCCCAAAGTAAGTATTTTTTTCTTTTTGAAATCAAGATATCATCCTCACATCCCTACTATCACTACCTAAATGGTGTGAAATGTTATTTTCAGAGTTGTTATAAAGATTAAAAGAGATCATTGAAAAATGCCTTATCAGGGCCTAGAATTATTAATTTTAAATTCATTTTCCATCCTTGTCCCTGCACCTTCTCATGATAACCAGCAGGTGGAGAGATGGCCCTTTATCTCTGTCTGTCTCTCTCTCTCTCCCCAACCCTTGGTCTTCTAGATCTTCTCCCCAACCTGGAGATTACTTTTCTACCAGCAGTGACATGCTAGCATCATGGCAACTTCCTTTCCATTTAATCGTGGCCAGGGGCTTTCCAACAATGCCTGAGGAGGAACAGGCACCCTGACTACAGTGCTCTTCACCCATTTAAATCATGCTTGAGAGAACAAGATGGCGGCGTAGGGGAGTGGACCTGTGCGTGCTGCTCTCTCACAGCATCATTGGAAACTATCAACTATGAGGTAAACAACCGCCACTCAGAATCATGGGGAAGTTGACCCAGTGGGAGATCTACACTGGTAGAAAAGAAAGAAGCGCA
>NW_005871616.1:15574-30501 GCF_000147115.1 Myotis lucifugus | reverse complement strand
GCTTGAAACGGCAAAGAACTAGGGTGGAGCTAGGGGTGGGGGCTGGGGAGGGGAGTTTCTGGCAATCCACGTAGCCATATCCCACTTCTTCCCACACACTCCAGATCTTAGACCTTCCTCTTCTCACATAATTCATAACCCACCCCTACTTCACTTCCTCACAGGATCTGGAAAGCAGACTCCTGCTAGGACGATTGCAGTGGCATTATGTGGTGGACACAACTGATGTCACTTCAGCCATTAGTTGTATAGGAAGGAAATTGATAAGTTATGGGCCTCTGTCCAGCAAATTGGCCTGCTTTATCCCACAATAAGACTCTGGGGGAAGCAATCTGGGATTCAAGGATTGAATCGTTGGATGCTACTCCTGAAAGGAGAAAAGAGACAGTTCTAAAAGGCTCTACATTTTCTTTCCCTGCTCACCCAATAGTGCAAGTTTGTGAAGACAGGACAGTCATCTCTCTAGGTTCACTGCTATCGAAGCAGATGCCTGGCTTACCAACCAGTGTTATTGTTGTACATTCCAGGTCATCACCTTCCTAAAGCAGTACCTTCCCGGACTCCATGGCCTTCCCTACAACAGGTCTTCCCTGCATATCTGCCCTCATCCCCTACTTCTTACTCCAGCCAATCAGAGCTTCTCTTACATTGATCCACCCCACTTGGGACTGCTCTGAATCATCGTCTTTCTCTGCTTCAAGTCTCACTTCTGCAAATGAAGTGCGTCTTTAAGTTTCCTATAAATATTCCAACCTACGTGAATATGTCCTGTTTCTACTATTTTAAAATCTTGTTACTTTTAAATGATACACATTTGTATTTTCATTCTAATTTATAATGCCTATACGCACCCTTAATATATTGTTTGTTAACTCATCTGCTATAATGACCATCTGCTCTGAGCCAGGAGTTTCTCCAGGGACAGAGGGGAGGGTGGTGCACAGAGAACAGGGTCCTGACCAGGGAGCATGTGCCCTGCATGTGTTTCTTTCTTTCCTGGTAGATGTTGATCCTCCTCAGATCCTCGTCTTGGTACTCCCAGCCCTCGCACACTTTTGAACATAGGCGGTGTTCACAGTGTATGCTCTTTGAATTTCACCAGTTATATCCCATGCTTCGGGGCTCACAGAGCACTTAGCATAATGCGTGCCATTTGCAGGTGAGCAGGTGGATTTACTGTTTAACCGAAGTCATTGCATGACGAGGAAATTGAGGAAGAGCTTCCTTCTCTGACTTTGAAGTGCTGAGCAGCGAGGTAATCTCTGCAGGCCAATCTCCCCTCCCCTCTTGGCATTTGTACCTTCTTTCACTCTCACCTTGTTCCAGGGGTAACCGCCCCTTCTCCTTCAGTCATTCCCAGAGCATCTGAGCGCATGTCCTCTGTCATCCTAGCTCCTCTTTCCTGAGCAGCGGGGAGCCCAGCTCCTGAGAGGGTCCCAGCAGCTGTGTGATGTGCTCCTTGAAGGTCCTTAGGCGCTTTCCCAGTACATCCCGGGCGCTCATGGTTATGCCCAACAGTTTCCTACTGTCCCCATTAAAATGTTTTACTCATGACTAGGAGTTGATCCTTTGCTTTATGACTAGTGAACTTTGTCCTCTAAAAAGATATTTTTCTCCTTAAAGGTCATAAAGATATTCTCTAATATTATCTCCTAAAGGCTTTGTTGCACTGCTTTTTACATACAGAAACATAATTTTACTGGAGTTAATTCTGTGGATGGTGTGAGATGGGTGCCACATTCACTTACTTTCTCAATAAGGACATCAACCCGATCCAGCAGCATTAGCTGACAAGACCATCTTTCCCTGGTTGCTCAACTGGAAACAACAGATCACAGAAGACAGCACTGTGTGGTTCAGCTTACATACTTCTGTTGAGCGTACTGAGAGGCAAATGTCAGCTTGGGAAGGTACAGGGAAAGCAAGGAGGTGATGGTGTAGGAGTCGGGACAGTGAGTTACCTTGGTGGAGATGGGGGAGTGTGCATGGGAAGAGGCATGCATGGGCTGATGGGGTGTTGGCCTAGTGCAGTGATGGTGAACCTATGACATGTGTGTCAGAGGTGACACGTGAACTCATTTTGGGTGACACACATCGACAGAGACAAAAAATTGCATAATTCAAATATTTGTCTCTCGCAACGGCCAGAGTTGGGCATCAGTCGAGTAATATTATTACTCATGTTACTCATGATCAATAATGCAATTCTAAAACCGGATGTAAACATGTACATCGGTGTTGCGTGGCAAAGATACATAGTGAAAACATCCCAGATACATTGTTCCAATATTGACATTAATATAAAAAGGTTAAGAATTGCACTATAAGGAGATTAATATTTACTCATGACATTTTATTTTTACTCTAGTGACAAAATGCCCAATTCTGGAAACGGCCTCGTTATTGTCAACATGTGCCTCGGGTAAGCTTCCCATGCGTTCGGGTGCATTCGGCAAACGGACGCACTTGATCGCCATGTTTGTTAGGAGACAGGAGTGGGAGGGTTAGAAGAAAAAGATATACAGTGCAACAGTGCTTGACGAGACATTCTGCATGTCGGATGATTGATTACAGCACCATATATTTGTTGGTTATACATACTATCTTTGAATTGTTTTGCACCAGGAGTCAGTGCAACAACACTGCAAAAAGTTAATAGGTAAGAAACCTATTAACCTTTTATAAAAAATGCCATGATTTATATTTATTTATTTTTGCAGCCTTGTGATGGAGAATCAAAAAAATTAAAAAGCAAGATTAAATGATAAAGGAAGTGGAAGTAGCTGTAGCCAACCCTTTCCAGACATATGGACCGAGATGTACGGGATTGTCGACAGAAACAACAGATCATTGTGCATACTGTGTAATGAAACGGGAGTGAGCAGAACGTGGAATGTAAAGAGACATTTTGAAACTAATCATTGTCAGCTCTTGAAAAAAAGTATCGATGAAAGGAAGGAATACATTCCTAGGCAGCTACACCTCTATAAAAGTCAATCAAATTATATCATTAAATTTGTAAGGATGCTCTACAAATTTAACATCAGCAAGTTACTGTATTGCTCACTCCATAGCTCAGCAGGGAAAAGCCCTCAGTAACGGAGAATTTATTAAGGAAACATTTTTAAGATGTGCACCAGCTCTATTTCATGATATGAAAAATAAAGATGATATTATTAAAAGAATTTCTGAGTTACCACTCATTAGAAATACTATCTAAGACAGAATAATAGATCTTAACAAAAACGTACAACATCAATTAAAAAAAGACTTAAATAGTTGTAAATATTTTTCTATTTCTCTTGATGAAACTACTGATATCACATCAAATGCTCAGTTGGCCATTATTTCTAGATATTCTGATGGTCTCACAATGAGAAAAGAGTTGATAAAGTTAGAATCAGTGCCAATAAGTACATCAGGAAACAAAATATGTAAGGTTGTTATAAAAACATTCAGTGACCTAAACATTGATATTTCTAAAATTGTGTCAGTCACGACAGATGGGGCACCAAATATGGTGGGAAAAAATGTGGAATTCCTGAAATTGTTTATGGAAGCTATTAGACATCCACTTGTGCCTTTTCATTGCATTATCCATCAGGAGGTGTGTGCCAAATCAGGATTCTCAGAATTGAATGATTTAATGTCAGTTGTAACAAAAATTGTGAATTTTATAGCTTCTCAACCACTTCACAAGTGAGAATTTTCTGCACTTTTACAGGAAGTTGATTCAACCTACAGTGGACTACTGATGTTCAATAATGTGAGATGGTTGAGTTGAAGTAAAGTACTTGAGCGATTTGTGGAGTGCTTTGAAGAAATTACAGTATTTATTGAGAATAAAGATCTGGTAAACTTTCCTCAGATCAATGATCATAAGTGGGTCAGCAATTTGATGTTTTTTACAGATCTCTCGGTTCATATGAATGAACTGAACTTAAAATTACAAGGTTTTGGCAAAAGTATTGACGTTATGTTTGGATACATCAAATCTTTTGAAAGTAAACTTAAAATTTTCAAGCGAGATATTGAAACTAAAACTTATAAGTATTTTCCTCGAATAAAAAAGTATTTTGAGAAGGCCACTACAACGAGTGTAATGGAGTCCATACTTATGTACCAGAAATAGTAAACTCGTTATTTGAACAGTTCAGCGAAAGATTCAACCAATTTAGAAGCCTAGAACAGACCATTAAAATAATTAAGTATCCGGATGTAGCTGTTTACAGTACTTTGGAATTAAAGGATTTCCAATGGATGCAAATTGACAATTTAGAGATGCAACTTGTAGATTTTCAAGGTAGCATTTGGACTCATGTGTTTGTTGACCTAAGGTCGAAACTTGAAAATCTGGGACGAAATCGTTTGAATAATGAAGAAGAGTGCAACTACGAACAAGAAATTTTGAGTGCTTGGAACAGAGTACCTGATACTTTTAGCGACATAAAAAATCTAGCGATGGCTTTGCTAACAATTTTTTCATCAACATATATTTGTGAGACTTTGTTCTCAGCATTAAATAATATTAAAACGAACAAAAGAAACCAGCTAACAGATGAAGTTAGTGGCGCTTGCTTGGCCTTGAAGTGCACCAAGTATGAACCTGCAATCGAAGAATTAGCAGACAAACTTCAGCACCAAAAAAATCACTAATTTCTAGTTTTTGTACCATTTGATTATCATTGTTTTTATTATTATTTTTTCCTAAATGTACATTGTTTTTCTGTTTTTGTTCATTTTATACATATTTTTTGGTTGATTTTTCTTTGTTAAATGGCATTTAAATATATAAAATAAATATCAAAAATATAAATCTGTTTTTTACTATGGTTGCAAATATAAAAAAAAAATATATGGCCCGACTGGTTTGGCTTAGTGGATAGAGCGTCGGCTTGAGGACTGAATGGCCCCGGGTTCGATTCCGGTCAAGGGCATGTACTGGTTGCAGGCACATCCCCAGTGGGGGGTGTGCAAAAGGCAGCTGATCCATGTTTCTCTCTCTCATTGATGTTTCTAACTCTCTATCCCTCTCCTTTCCTCTCTGTAAAAAATCAATAAAATATATTAAAAATTATGAATATTTCTATATGTGACACGGTACCAGAATTAAGTTAGGGTTTTTCAAAATTTTGACACGCCGAGTTCAAAAGGTTCGCCATCACTGGCCTAGTGTTCCCTTTCTTGATCTGGGTGGTGGTTCTGTAGATGTTGATATTGTAATAAGCAATTAATTTGTACTTTAAAAATATTTTTTATTGATTTCAGAGAGGAAAGGAGAAGGAAAGAGAGATAGAAATATCAATGATGATAAAGAATCATTGATCAGCTGCTTCTATATGCCCCACACTGGGGATTGAGCCCACAGCTCGGGCATGTGCCCTGACTGGGAACCAATCTGTGACATCCTGGTTCATAGGTCGATGCTCAATCACGGAGCCATGCCAGCCTGGTAAATTGTATTTTTATGCAGCAGTCAACTGAAAGCATGGTGTGATACTCCACCCATTGCACACTCAGCTCTGGTAAGAAGTGAATGAAATAGACTGGACGTACAGACTGCCTGGGAGAAAAGAAATGATGACATCATTTGACTTATCCTTCATTTGTCTGTGCATAAACCCATGACGGCCAGAGTTGGGCTAATGTCTCATTCACAGTCTCCGTGTGTTCTATGGCAGGAGCAGCAGGGCGCTACCAGTGTTCACAGCCTTGTATTTATGCTTTTTTAATTATAGCCAGGGACTTCCCACCTGGGTAAAAAAAATCAGGCATCATGTCTGTGTCATTCTCCATGTTTCGCTTTACTCTGCAAATAGTCCTTCCTTACTAACCACCTCCTAATTCATTCCACTAAAGGAAAAATGCAGTCCTTCATGTCAACATCTAGCTTAGTCATTCTGACTTCTACCCAAGACTTTAAATAAGACCTTTTGCTCAGAGCTATCTGCTGGAGACAAGCGATGCTGTCTCACCCTTTATCCCCATTGGTTGTAGAAAACAAACTATATCTGAGAATGGATGTAGATTTCCAGTTAATCTGTCTCCTTCCTCTTTCCCTCCTTCTCCCCTTTTTCTCCAAAGAGTTTCAACCAGAAAGAAAGAACCACACCTAGACTGATATGAGGATTGCTCATTTGGTGTTACCCTTATTCATCAAAACCCAGTTTTTAATGCATGTCTGGGAACTCAAAGGACCCATGGCATTCCTCTCACCATCCCTATAGGTCTATTAATACCTGTTGTCATCACACTAATCTCTATGCCCAATCCCTCAGATCCACTTTGATCACTAAAGATTTTCCTAGTAAACATTTTTTTTCCTTCTCCTATTCCCATCTTTCTAAAAGATGTAATTTCTTAACCAATTTTTAATGCCTTTCTAAGTTCAACCTTGTACATCCACTCTGATCTCCTAGATTTATTTAAGGAAGAATTTCATTTCCTGTCAAACAAGATTCCTCTCTATCTACCATCTCCTGACCCCCCTCCCCCCAAACACACATGCGTTTTACTATTTTTCTGGCTCCCCCTCTGGTCCCTAACCAACCCAAAACATAACCCTCCCTCTGTTCTAAGTCTTGTTTCCTCTAGAACCCACATCTATACACATGCTTTCTTTTTGTTGTACATAACAGGTTTGTACTTCATTTTAACCATTTTGTTTCATCTTAAAAATTAATGTCACCAATGTGTTTCTTACTGCTTTTTAATAGATGCTTCTATTATAGATCTTGTCACCTTGTTTTATATTAATTTTAAATGTCTATCTTCACTGTGGGTTTTAGTTTCTTAAAAAGTAGGATCTAAATCACATATATGGTTGCATCCCCAGCATTAAAAGAATTCTGTGCACATAGGGAGCACTCAATAAATGTTTTACGAATTGAGTATACCCAACTAGATTGCATATGTATGGACGTATATGTATAGTAGGTTCTCAGCTAAAATTTACCGAATGGTGAATAGATAACATCATTGCAGCAAAAGGATAAGAGGGACAGACTTAACAATGTTTTTCTGACTCTGAGGATATTAGATTTGTAAATAAGTAAAGGAGGTACAATCCTTCCCACAAAATTCCTTTTTTCACCAAATTATTGCTTCCTGCTATGTGGCTCCAACTATGCAGAAACAGTTAACTATTTCCTTCTGGAAAATGGGAGGATAAGCTGACTAATGACCAAGAATTAACCTGTCCCAGATCATGTCCCTGATACCTGATGCTCCCCATTTTATAATTCAACTAGAGGCCCGGTGCACAAAAATTTTGCACTGGCAAGGGGGTGGGGGGTCTCTCAGCCCCACTTGTGCCCTCTCACAGTCTGGGACCCCTTGGGAGATAATGACCTGCTGGCTTAGGCCTGCTCCCGGGTGGCAGAGGGCAGGCCCAATCCCTAGGTGCAGCCCCTGGTTGGGCTCAGAGCAGGGCCGATTGGGGAGTTGGGGCTCCGCCTCCTGTCATGCACAGAGCAGGGCGGATCCAGAGGTTTCGATGCCACCCCCTGTCACGCACAGAGCAGGGCCCATCAGGGGGGTTGGGGCTCTGTACCCTGTCACACACAGAGCAGGGCGGATCAGGGGCTTGGGGCGCCTCCCCCTGTCACCCACAGAGCAGGGCCAATCAGGGGGTTGGGGCGCCTTCCCCTGTCACGAACAGAGCAGGGCGGATAGGGAGGTTGTGGCCCCGCCCCTTGTCACACACAGAGCCGCAGGGGATCAGGGGTTTGGGCGCTGCCCGTCATGCTGCTCCAGGGCCAGGAGGCTTTGCGGCTCTGCTGATTGCAGTGCTGGGAGGCCTCGCGGCTCTGCTTGACACAGGGGCAGTGAGGCCTCACTGTTCCACTGATCCTGGGGCGTGAGGTCTCGTGGCTCCCCTGATCCCGGGTTCGGGAGGCCTCGCAGCTCTGCTGATCCCAGTGCTGGGAGGCATATTACCCTTTTACTATATAGGATAGAGGCCTGGTGCATGGGTGGGGGCTGGCTGGTTTGCCCTGAAGGGTGTCCCGGATTAGGGTGGGGGTCCCGCTTGGATGCCTGGCCAGCCTGAATGAGGGGATGATGGCTGTTTGCAGCTGGTCACACCCCCTTCAGGGTGGGGGTCCCCACTGGGGTGCCTGGCCAGACTGGTTGAGGGATTGAGCCATTTTCAGGCTGGCGGGCGACTGAAGCTTCCAACCGCTCCTTTTTTTCTTTTTTTCTTTTATTCTGGGATTTATTTACCTTCTATGGCTGTCACTGGAGCTGAGAGCCGGCTTTAGCTCTGAGGCTGGCTCCAGCTTGAGGCCTCAGCTGCTGAAAGCAGGAATCTAGGGTTTGTTTGGATTCTATGATTGCAACAGTCACATAGGATTTTTGGATGCTCTGCATGTGCTTTGTTTCCTCACTCCTCAATATACCCACAGCCTCATTAAAACTGGGTCCTGACATTTCATAGGATTATTGATTTCAGACTCTAAAGCTCCATCTCTCATTCCTCATTGCCCACACCAAGTGCTGGAGTCCATCCAGAGAAAACAGCCTGGCATCAGCCCTGTGCTTATTTGGGGGCCCTGGTCAAGTGCTTTCCTTTGGGAATCAATTACCTTGCCCCAATATTTTCTCATTATTTTCACATTATTCATTATCCTCATTCACTGCTGCTGCTGAGGTATTATTTTGTGTTTGGACTAGACCTTGGTAACCGGGGCCCAGTGCACAGGTGGTGGTCCATTCCTGTATCTAATTATCCTTCTGTGATTGACATGTGCTACATTCGGTGAAGTACAGTCTCTGTCACAGAACACAGTGCTCAGCTTCCCCCAGGTCCCACTTCTTTTCCTCAACATTTACACCCATCTGCTGCCATCTCTCTTTTCTACACTTACCTTCTTTTATTTGCCCCAGTATCCACAAAAATGTCCCCAGTTCTCCTGAGGCTTTTCATAAAAAATGCTGTTTTGTTTATTATGAATTTTTATGTATCTATACATTTAGTTATACACACCTGGGAATAAATGCCCGGTTGCTGCCATTCTCCAGACTCCCCCTCTCTTTGATGATGATGGTCATTTGCCTGGAGCCGTGAGAGGAGGGAGGTCACCCTGGCTGCTCAACAGACACGTGTTCAGCCAACACCCAGCTTTGAGTCCCGAGCCTCCATTTCCGCCTTCATTACCTCTCACCTGGGCTGTCCATCTAGAACATCCGAGAGCTTCCTTCACCCTGGCTTTTTAATAACTTTTGAAATTTTCATGGACGGTGAGCCTTGCACCAACTCTCCCCCCAACCACACCACAGATGATATTCTTTCTCTACATGACTTTATTAAATTGCCTTTTACATGGATTCTTGGTATTAAACTTAAATGTTAGGAGAAGGAAAAGTCCAGTGTGAGATTTCCTGGGCACCATCTTGAACAAAAATATTTTTTAAAAGAATTTGATATATATTGATAAAGTGATTTCCAGAAGAATTGGCCTGAGAGTTCTTGTTTTCATTTCCTAGTTTGGAATTATATACATGTTTGTTTAATAAAGGATAATTTCTTCATATAATTTGCAAATTTCAATTAAAATTGTTGAATTTTTATTATGCTTTCAGCGGGTTACCCTGATGTAAAGGAAAGCCTATGACTTGTTGGTATTTGCTTGCTCTTTTGCTTCAAGTATCTCTCATTGGCTAGAACTTAACACTGCTGGGAGTAGTTTGCATACATTCTTGTTTCATGGTTTTCATGGAACTGACTTTGGAAATTCACTTAATATATTAATTACTCACTAGAGAGAGGGACAGAGCAGTAGCAATGTAGCCTGTGCCCACATTGTTAAGTGTGATTTGGTGTTAGTACTTTTCAAGTTTTATGTAACCAATAAAGTCAATCTGTTCTATTCTGGAGGACCTGACAGCTGATATGGTATGATAATTATTTCTATTTTGAGAGAAGAAAACTATATGAAATGAGCCTGACCAACTTATTAGAGATAATTTAAATAAAAAAACATAACTGTTGGTTATAGTCTATTTAGAATAATCTATTTTTGCTATTTTTCTACTCCATTATATTTAGTAGTCTTAATCTCATCACAAAACCATTCACATTATTTTAAGATTTATTTTTGTGTGTAATATTTTATCTGTTTTTCTCATATTCTTTGAGATCTTCTATGTATCTGCTATATCACTTTTTAAACAAAAAATTTATTTGATCTTATATTGTTAATGTTCACAATTTATTTCATTATAATTCAATATTTAAATCTGCCCATTTTATTTGTATTTATTTATTTTATTAACTTTAAGAGATGAATGATTAGTTTACTATTTTCACCTTAATTTTTTTTAAATAAATTAATTTAAAACTATGAATTTATATTAAACCTTTGGTGGAATGAGAAAACACATTTTAAGTGTAAAACATAATTTTATGTAAGGCTGCCCATTTAATTATTCACTAAATATCTAACTAGTCAAATTTTGGGAAATGTTTTTTTTCTCATATAAATTCTATTATACATTCTCAGTACATTTAAAAATCAGGATCAAAGAACATGTATACATTCTGTTTTGTAATGTATTAAGATGTTGGCTTCATTATCCTCTCCAAGTCAGACTATTAGAGGGGCTGAGAGTAATGGTGGATGTAGTACAACACCCACCTCGGTCCCTGGCCACTCAGAATAGCATAAGTTTTCATATATGAGGATATAAGATCATTCTCACCCAAATATTATTGTTGACAACACTGTGGTGCATAAACCATGATTTTGGGTGTGAGTTTAAGTGGGGCTATGATATCTTTTATGTAGTTGAATATTAGAGCCTCTTTACTGTTAAGAACATATAGAAGAAGATGACATTATGAATATCCCATGGAAAGATATTACAGTTTTTCTGAAGATAAAGAAACATGGTGACCCCAGGGAGAAGCAGGGGGAAGAACGGTTTCTGGAAATATCCCAGGAATCCAGAAGAAAACAGAAACAGAGATGAGAGAGAAATAAAAGCCAGAGGTGAGCAGGAAAGAGTGACATGTGTAGGCGAGTGCTGAGTGACCCCACCGAGGTGGGGAGTGGACGAGGAGAGTGACAGGAAGGAAGAGCCTGAAGAAATGGATCAGGAGAGAAGGCTCAGTCTGCAGCAAGCCCTTAGCAGGCAGCCCGAGTTCTCCTCTCCTGCCCTTGGATGATAAGGAGGAGCTCTCCACAATGCCACGCCAGCCTCTGCAGACTGGTGTCTCTCCCTTCTCTGAAAATGGTTGGAACCAGGGATTCTGGGAACAGAGGTGTTGGGATTAAAAATGCACAGGGTCCAGAGGGGAGCTGCAGTGCAGATCAGAGGGGCAGGGGTGAGGGTGCAAGCAGAGTTGGAACATTCAGGCATGACGTCCAGACCAGTGTTTGCGTGAGCAGTGTTCCTCGGTTCTCCAAAGGGTCAAATGCTACAACTTATCAATCTCAGGTTGCTTCTACTTGACTCTCCTTTCCAGGTTCCATTGGACCTGTTCATTTGAGTGAAAATTGTAGGGGCGCTGGCATAGAGAGGGTGCCGTAGGCCTGCGTGGTCAGTTACTGTCAAAGGGGCAGAGCCTGGGAAGAGGAGCGATGGATGGGTAGGACTCCAGGAGGGGCCTGACACTGCGCATGCACACTGATCAGAATGGAACCAACACTTGAAAGCTCCTGGTACAAAACCCAATTTCCGTTCTTTCTCTCAGGTTGCGCATGTGTCTGGGGTTTTCTTTGGAGGGTGTTATATTTGAGAAGTTGGGTCCAGAAACAACTTGTGGTGGAGGTTCCTGCTCACTGTCAAGAATGTTTCCATGGGTCAGTCAGTGAATTTGCCAGAACATCAATTTATGTTTTGGGAAACTAGCCCATGCCTCAGTTGATATACTGACCGGATGTAGTAAATGTAGCAATTTACCACAATTTTTTGAGAAATAGTTTTAGTGAATTCATTTATTAATTATCTCATGAACATTAAAAATGTTAGCATTTCAGATAGAAATTTTTCAGTTTATATCTATATTGGTATCAAATCCTTTTAAAAGTTTGTATAAATTTTAGCATTTTAAAGGCTCTTTGATAATTTCTCTGCAGAATAAATTTATTAAATATACCAAATTCAACCAAAACATATTTTAATCATTTAAAAATATTTATTCCAGTTTACTTTCGAAGCATTTTAAACAACTTCTGAAATTGTCAGTGAATTGTAATTATCCCATTTTCATTCTGTGTTTATTAATATATTTTCTGTAAAGCTTCATGGAACCTGGGCTGCTTGTTGGCAGAGGATGGAGCAGAGTCCTAGAGAGCGAGAGAATGGGGCAGGGGAGCAGGAGGGCTCACAGACCTCCCATTCACTTACCAACCATCAACTGTGGCTTCACATATTTTAAACAACCTTTAGAAATATAAAAAAGAAATGAGTTTTGAGTACATAAATAATTTTAGTAAATTTAGCAAACTGGCCATTGGTAAATTGGTTCATTGGTAAACCAGTTTTTGGTGGATTGGGGTCCTCAGTGCACCTGGATCCTTCTGCATCACATAAAGGATCAGCTTCCATGTGGCTTTATGAACAGAAAAGCTCGTCATGGCACTCCTCTGCTTAGATCCCCTGTTTGGTCACACTGTGACAAGAGTCAGGTGACTTTCAATGGTGCAAAACCCGTACACCTGAATCCTACCCTCTAATCATACCAAACTACATGATGTGAGTGCCCTTCCCAACCCCCAAGCCTTGCTGAACGCCCATGTCTTCACCCCAGTAAGTGTTCTTGCCTGAAAAGGCCCTTTATCGCTGAGACATCACCTCCTCTGAGAAGCGCACCTGGAAGCCTGTCTCAGTCCCACCATGACCTCTACATTGTCAACTCCCTGTCCTCCTCATCTTGAAAAAGTGTTCATGAATTAATCCACAAATAACCATCATTCTCTGGCCCTATGTTGCCAGCCCACTGTGAGAGAACAGAAAGTAACTGAACCAACAGCCACCATTACCAGTTTATAGTTTTGTGTCCTGAACCTTTAACACTGTCTTTAGTCAGTGTGTATACCATTCCCCTTAGTGGCTGCTGCAAACTTTTGTCCTTTCATTTTTCCCATGTGTGTCTCCCCTTCCATGTGAACTCCTAGAAGGGAGAATACTTATATTTTCATCCCCGAAACCCAGGACCTTCACTCTGTAGGGGTATAAAAATATTGTACAGTACCCACCGTCTGGGATCTGCTGGGTTTCAAGAAGGGGGACAGAACTACAGGAAACAGGACTGCATAGAGGTGTCAGAGCTGAGCCTCCCGGGACCCTGATCATGGGTGGGGAGTGCAGGGCACTCAGCCTGCGGCTGGGACAGGGCTCTTAGACATGTGGCAGCAGCTACAGTGAGGAGCGGCCAGTCCCTCTTCCTCTAAATCCAGTGAAGATGGGTGAAGTCTGTCCTCCTAGGCCATGTAGCTCACAAAGCTGCACTCACTTTGTTCTTCTCTCATCGATTTGTGTGTGACTCTGTGTTTTGCACTGAGGTTTCCACATTTGTGAGCCCACTGAGAGGAGGACCAGGCTCTGAGAGCTGAAGTTGTGATTAAATGGCAGTTCTGTGCTGGCACTTCAGAGGGAAAGGCAGGGGGTTCATGGTCAAATGCATCTAATGTGCTCCCCCTCCTCCCCCTTTTCTCTCTGTAATTGATTGGTAAGTGGTAGGGATTAAAAATAATAGAAATTCCAACATGTGAACAGAGATGAGAAATAACAAGAAGACTTTGCTATCCTTATTCATGATGTCAACAAAGATGCACCTATACATTACGTCCAAACTCACGTGCACGTGGCTCAGCGCGGATCATGGGGACTTTTACAGGTTATCTCTGCCCTCATGACTGTCCTGTGAGGTGTGTGTTCCACCTACAGATGCGGGAAACCTGAGTCTTTCGTAGTGAAATGTTTATCCGTGGTCACTCTGCTACTAATTTGACTCTTCAGATTCCTAAAATATGATTTTAATGAGACAGGTTGTGTGGAGAAAGGACCTACTTTATATGTGTCATGGGAAATGCATATAACTGGTCACCTAAGGGTTCATGTGGGGACATATGTGAGTAGCTCCGTAAAGATTTAGAAAAATTTAGGGATGAATGCTTGGTGATTTTTTTTTTAAGGGAAATAATGCTCTGGGGACAGGATTTCCATGTGACTGATGCATTAAGGAGGCCACAGACCCTTTAAAATGAACAATGTTTCTTTGTTCCTAAAGTGAATGCAGAATGGGTCCTGGATGGTGCTTTGGTGACAGATGGTTGCTATGTTCCTGGTGAACCCCACTGACCAGGGCAGATTCCAAGGATTCCAGGGAAGGCAGCTTCTCCCTGAATTCCCACCAGGAAGGAGTCCCCAAGCTTAAGATTCCATCTCAGGGAACAGAGGACATCGCTGGGGAGTCTCCCTCCCATAACCAGGACTCATATTAATGGCTGCTTCTTTATCACAACTGCTACCCATATGGCCCACACTCCCTCACCCTAAGGGCCCTGCCTCCATAGGGGCCCAGCCAGATGGTTCAGGTGAGGTGCTTTGAATTGGCATATTGCCTTCCTCCCAGGCCAGGCCAGCAGCAGCTGCCCTGAGTACTGTCTCCAGGATGGGGACAGTGAAGAGAAATCTAGAAAACTTGAGAATGCTGACTGGTCAGGGAAGCAGCTGGCAGAAGCCCAAACTAGTACTTTCATTTTTTAAAAAAATATATTTTATTAATTTTTTACAGATAGGAAGGGACAGGAATAGAGAGTTAGAAACATCCATGAGAGAGAAGCATCGATCAGCTGCCTCTTGCACACCTGCTACTGGGGATGTGCCTGCAACTAAGGTACATGCCCTTGACTGGAATCAAACCCAGGACCCTCCAGTCCCCAGGGCGACGCTCTATCTAGTGAGCCAAACTGGCCAGG
>NW_005871616.1:12037-15474 GCF_000147115.1 Myotis lucifugus | reverse complement strand
GCCTGTGAGACCCGGGAATCCCCAGGCCTGATGCAGCCTCTGCTGCCAGGCCCAGAGCAGAACCAAGTCCACAGCCCAAAACAGAACCAACCACACAGCCAAGAGCAGCACCGAGTGCCCAGACCAGAGCAGAACTGATGGAATTTCCCTCCTACAACAGGAGGGATGTGATGGGTTAGAGGCCTCTGTTAATTCTGAGGGACCCTGAGGTGGGGGCTTAGGGCACTGAGGCACCTTCAAGTTCCGTCTCTATTGTTCCTTGTCCTCCAGCCCCATTCCAGGTCTGAGTTGGATGTTCCTAGCTTATGCTTCCACCCTGACTCTGGAGTGAACCTGACCCTGACCCACCACTGCTGGTTGGAGCCCAGGGCTGATCCCCTGGCTCAGAGGCTCTGGAGCGATGCACCCAACAGAGAAAACAGGAACCAGCTCACAGCCTCCACGTGCCACTAATGCCACCTCTTGTCACTGCCTCCTCTCTGCTTCTTTTACCTGGGGAAACTCCTTATATTCTGCTTTCAGATCTTGTCCTCCAATTTAAAAGGAAGAACCTAAAATATAGGAAAGAGAGAGAGAGAGAGAGAGGGAGAGAGAGAGAGAGAGAGAGAGAGAGAGAGAGAGAGAGAGAGAGACTTATAGTTCTCCAGGGGCCTCACAGCATGAGCTGTGAGTGTGAACAGCCATTCCCTCAGTCACATGGTGCAGGCCCCAGGGCGCTTCTCCACGTCTTTGCTCTCTGACCTGAAGCTACAGGTGCCTGTGTCCTGTTTATGTGAATGTTTATGGTTGTGCCTTTATGACATCAGATGGACCTGCTTCATGATCCAGGGAGGATTGAAGCAGCAGAAGAGTTTAGAAGAAAAAAATGAACTTCAATGTAGAACCCACCTCAGAATATCCCACTGGAGAATTGAGGGAGCAGGGGTATTTATTCTCATCTTTCCTTAGCCTTCAGATACTCCCCCGGCCATTAAACCACAGCTCTTGTGGCCTGCCCCAATGGCAGGCTGAGAAATTCCTCACATGGAGAGTTTTTTTAAAAAAATATATATTTTATTTATTTTTTACAGAGAGGAAGGGAGAGGGATAGAGAGCTAGAAACATTGATGAGAGAAACATTGATCAGCCGCCTCCTGCACCCCCCCTACTGGGGATGCCCCGGCAACCAAGATACATACCCTTGACTGGAATCTTACCGGGGACCCTTCAGTCCGCATCCCGACACTCCATCCACTGAGCCAAACCAGTCAGGGCACATGGAGAGTTTTAAGAGCTTGCAATAGGCTGCATCAAACAAACAAACAAAAAAGAAAAAAAATCAACTTAACTTTCAAAGACTTGCATTCAAAGAGCACAAATGCAGTAGATTCTCACATAAGGAAGCCTCACTGGCCAGCAGGGTTGGATGTATTTTGTGTGTGATATTCCCAACAGCTACACATGCAACAGAGAGGAACACTTTGCAGTATTAGAGCAGTCATATTGCTGTGAGTGTGTGTGTATGAAGGTGCAGATGTAAAATGCATGAAACATGATCCACATTTTCCAAAGAGAAGCCTGAGGCTAAAAGGGGTTGAGTAACTTGTTGTCTCATAAAGCGCATTCGAGGTATAGCTGCAGCTCAAAACCATTCCTCTCACGGTTCTGCTCTTCCCACCACGGCTTCAGGCTCCTGGAGTGTTTAAGATAATGGAAGGGATCATCTCCTGACAATGATTTTCTCTCCCTGATACATGATCCTCACTTATTTCCCTCCTAAAAATCTCAAGTGTAAGGACAATAGGTTTTAACTGAATATCACAAAGATGTCCACACTTGAATCATCTTTCTCTCTTGGTTCTTTAATTCCTAAGACATTCACCTTCTATAACTGAGAGAAAGTCTTCAAATGTTCATCCAGTGCAATTCGATGAAGGCTGGGTTCCAGTCACTGGCTAAGGAACCTCCATAGAAAGCATCTGCCCGGAGACAGATGAGGTGGGTCAGCTCCAGTTCTGATTGGCTCCTTTCCTCGGTCTCTCCAGTCTGACCCTGTGTGGCAGCTCTCACAGGTTTCTATTCTCTGAAGTGGCTGCATCAGCCATCAGGTGGAGCCGGGCTCACTCCCCTTACTTCTTCCTTTGATCTCCATCATGTCTGGGAAGCCGGCTCTGCGGCCCCCCGGAGGCCCCTGGACAGCAGCTGTGATGGTGTGGCTGGTGGCGCTGAGTGTCCCAGTGGCTGAGGGCGGAGACACTCCATGTGAGTGCAGGGCAGTTGCCCCATCGCCAGCCCGGGGTGGGCTCTGAGGGACCCTTGGCTGGAGCTGGGTGGTGGGTGGTGGGGGGTGGGGGTGGGAGTGGTGGTGGTGGTGGTGTGTGTGTGGTGGCTATGACCTGAGAATAGTCTGTGATCAGCATTTCCTCTTTGGGAAAGGGAGCTGCTATGTTCTCATGTCCGCCTTCTGGTGACAAGGTGAGGACATGGCCATCTCAGGGGCTCCAGCCTGGGGATGACACAATGGGAGGGCAAACACTGGCCACTGCCAGTGACAGGAAAATGGTCATTTTTGAAGAAAAGAGTTTCTCCAAAAAAGAGATAGCAGGACTTGTCCCCAAGACCTTGTCTAGACTAAAGAAGGGGCTCTGGTTGGGGAACCCTGTGAGGCAGGTCTGTGGTGTCAGGTTTTGGGGAAAGGGCTCCCCATCCCTGAGGCTGAGCGGAGGGCTCACAGCAAACCCTAGCATCCGGGCAGCTGACCTGGTGCCACAGGCAGGGGCTCAGCTTCCTCCCAGGGACTTGGGGTCACACAGTGAGTGGGTGAGATTGGTTTTGAGTTGATGGTGGAGGGAACTGAGGAGAAAGGGAAAGTGAAGAGGGGATGACATGCTGAGAAGCCATTTATTTCAGACAGGATTCTGTCTTCCTGTAAACTCTGTCAGTCTTCCTACCACCCCTGGTGTAGGTGTCCTGGTCTTTCTACACAATTACCTTTATGCTCTGGGTGCTCTGGGCAACCGCCAGAGCTGGCCATTGGCACAGTCCCCCTGGGATCGAGCTGATCTAACTCGGAAGCCTGTGCCCTTTCCATGATGAGCTCCCTTTCTGGGGTCGGGGGTGGGTCCCTGGGACAGCACTGAGTGGGGGAAGGTCTGTGCCAGGGAGGAGGGGCGAGAGCGAGCCTGTGGGGGGAGGACGTTGGTTCCAGGCTTTCTGTCATTGCTCCCTGGACTCTCTGGCCTGTGGGGACCCTGGTCTAAGGTTCCGGGTTCCGTGGGAAATGGGACCTCGGGGGAGGGCGTCCTGACCGCTCTGAGGCGGGCCTGGATGTGAGATCCCGGGACCCCCCTCCCAGCCGGTGTCAGGCTCAGGAGGGCCAGACCCCAGGTCCGGAGACTCTGTCCCCTCAGTCCCTCCCTATAGGCGGTAGTTCCGTGGCCTGGCAGGCGGGAGGGGAG
>NW_005871616.1:2951-10892 GCF_000147115.1 Myotis lucifugus | reverse complement strand
CGACAGTCAGGTATGTTTTCGGGGCCTCTGCCTACACAGTCCCCTGGCCAGTGAGCTCACTCAACCCTTTCTGAGATGAATGAGTAAATTTCTCAGCCCGCCACCCACTGAGGCTCAGTAGAAAACAGAAAGGGCAAGTTGAGCCTTAAAAAGCAGACTTTAATATTTGTGCTATTTTGCCTAAAGGCAGTAAACTCTTCTTGACTTGGATCTTAATTTAGAATTTGTGAACGCAAAGTCTGAGGGAAAACGTGCTCGCTAAAAAAGCAAAAACAACACTTCATTGGGTTTGTAAGGCAGAATTTTTGTTTCTTAGAAAGTTCAACAAATGGTGCAATTGAGCTGAAGTTTATAAATTTATGCTATTAAATTATGGAATAAAAAATTGTTTCAAGTTTCTTTTGACATAGACCCTGCCTCCCCTCCCTCCAGAATCACCATTCATTCAGGAGCAGATATTGTGAATATTAATTATAGCCATTTAACGAGCATCTATTTCTTGACAGTCACCTTACCAAACACCATCTATATTATGCTATTTAATTTCACAACTACTTGTGTGCTAGGAGTTAGCATGACCACTTTAATATGCTAATATTGGTACATAATAAACACTTGAATTAATTAGCCCAGTTGCTCACTACACAGCAGTCGTTGTGTTCTCTATTGCATGTGTGTACTGCATGTATATCATGGAAGCACAGCCTAGCAGTTATGACCAGAAGCAGCAAAATGAGTCTGTTCTTGCCTATTTTCATTGTTGGTGGGGATGGAAAGTTCACTAGTGAATCCCTAGTCTGGCCCCAGTGTTATCTGCACATGTTCACATAACTTTTGCTGACAAACTCTCTCACCTTCTGATCCACATCCTAATGCCACCAAATGATTATATTTTTGCTATTTCAGGTCTTTTTCCAAAGAAATTATTCTAACATTTTTCTTTTGAACTCGTGCCCTGGTTTTTTACCCCTAAGCTGACAGATTTTATAAATCCAGCTAGTTGACCATGCTTTTAGTCAGTCCCCAGGAAGGAGAACCTGACAGAGTCTAAGTGAGCCTGGCTGGTGTGGCTCAGTGGTTGAGCATTGTCGCATGACTGAAAGGTCATGGGTTCAATTCCCAGTCAGGGCACAGGCTCAGGTTGTGGCTTCAATCCCTGGTTGGGGTGCATGCAGGAGGAACCGATCAATATTTCTCTTTCTCTTCCCCCTTCTCTCTAAAAAAAGAAAAACACACAACAGAATCAATAAAAACATATTTCAAAACACACACATGAACTATTTAGTGTGGTTTCACACTGTGGGAATAAGGGAGATGCAGTAAGATGGCAGGAGAGGTGACGGATAAGATGTGTACATAGGGAGGAAGAGGCCTGTTGTACTTGACCACATGAGGCAATCTGAGAAGATAAAGGAATCGAGACATAGGCAAACCTGATGTTTATCAGTGTTACTTGTTTTCAAAGTTCTCTTTTCCTTAAAAAATCACAAACTTTTGAAATAACATTTGTTTTGTTGTCTCTGTTACTAGATTGCAAGTTCTATAAGGGCAAGGACCATGGTCTGTTGTTTATCTTTCTACTAGGGGCCTAGTGCACGAATTTGTGCACCTTGAAAGGAGCCGTGGACCATGAGGCTGCGGTGAGCACAGGGGTGGGTCTCGGCCCATCTTCCATGCCCCCGCCTGGCCCTTCCCACCATGGCCCCCAGTCTCCTGACTACCAGCAGCTTTGCTCCCACTGCCACCGCTCCCATGCACTGACCAACAGCCCTGCTCGCACTTGCTGACAACACAGAGGGATTGGGGCTGGCACCGTCAGTGGGTGTGAGTATGGCTGCTGCCCTGATTGCCCCTCAGGAGCAGAGGGAGGTTGAGAAGCCCTCAGGGATGGTTGGGGTTGGCAGCTACCGCTCACACCTACTGACAGTGCCAAGCAATCGGGGCTGGTGCAGGGTGCCAGCAGTGGGTGCGAGCAGGGCTATTGCCGGCAGCAAGTGGGAGAGGCGGCTGCTGGCCCTGATAGTCCTTCAGGAGCAGGGGGAGATGGAGAATCCCTGAGGGGCGTTTGGAGCCAGCAGACACTGCTCACACCTGCTGACAGCACCAAGTGATCAGGGCCAGCTCTGGGCACCAGCAGTGGGTGCGAGCAGTGGCTCTGGTGCCAGCAGCAGGTGTGAGTGCCCAGTGGGACCATGTGCATGGGAGCAAAGAATTTTCAGTAACCACCAGAGGCTCTCCCTGCTGACAGCGACTGACAGCCTTGGTCTGGCACCCCCACTCACCTGCTCCACCATCCCGCCATGGCTGGTGCCTGCCATGTTCCACATGCGGCCCCTGGTGGTCAGCATACGTCATAGAGACCAGTTGTTTGGTTGTTCTGCCACTTGGTCTATTTGCGTATTAGGGTTTTATATATATACTAGAGGCCTGTTGCACGAAAAGATTCGTACAATAGGCCTTCCCTTCCCCTGGCTGCCGGCACCGGTTTTCCTCTGGCGCCCGGGACCCAGGCCTTGGCTCTGGCTGGAGCCACCTTCAAGCCTCTCGCTGCTCCGGCCGGAGCCACCTTTAGTCTTCGCTCCGCTGCTTCGTGCCTATGTATGCAAATTAACTTCCATCTTTGTTGGCATATCGCTCTGATTAGCCAATGGTGGGCATAGCAAAGGTACGGTCAATTTGAATCTTTGTGTATTATTAGATAGGATAAATGTATATAGATTCCTTATGCTTATAGAATTTATATTTGTTGAATGACTAATGAATCAGTAAATGGCATAGATGATATGGACATGAAGTTTATTATTTAGCTAGAGGCCTGATGCACAAAATTCATGCAAGGGGCTTGGTCCTCGCAGTCCCAGCTTTGTCAGGAAGTTTGTTGGGCTGTCCGGTCTAATTAGCATATTATGCTTTTATTATTATAGGTAATACAATTTAGTGGGAGTTTGCTGCAGAATGGCTTCTGAGCTGGGTTAGGCTAACAGCTGAGAGGAGTTCATTAATGGGTGACATGTGAGAAGTGCTCCTGCCCTTAAATCCTGTCAGTGTTTCCCGCTGAGAATGGTAGGGAAGAGCCTGTTTGAGAGCATTGCTTCAGAGGCAGGGTGTGATGGTCACTGCTGTCCTGCTCTGTTGGACATGGAACTGTCTGTAACGTTCCTAATTCTCAGTCCGTGTTACTGTTCATGGAGCCGTGACCAGTGCTGATGGTCCCCCAGGAGATGCAAACTGATGTGTTTTCTCTACTGCGAGAAGCTGTGGGACCAACAGTAAACAGGGTCACTGCCCTGGTGTGAATCCCTAGAGCTGATCCCCAGGGTCACCGTCAACAGGTGGAGGGAAAAGAAATCCAGGTTTTTCATCTTTATTTAAAAACATTGTGAATAGTGGCCTGTATAACACAGCAATTTAAACATTTAAAGGCTTCATTTTTATCAATTGGTATCAATGGAATAACTCTCATAAAATAATTGCTGTTAGCTTGTGACCCTGAACAGTTAGCTGACTCATGTGTTTACTCCAGCTAATCAAGTGGCCCAGCTCGGGTCCTCATCCTGGACTCGGAATCCAGGGATCTTTCCCGTTGGTTCAGGGAGGACCCTCCCCGTGGGGAGACTTGCCTGTGCCCCACATCTCACTCCGTCTTTTCCTCTCTGTCACCCCTCCCCTCCCAGTGGAGCCCACAGTGACCATCTCCCCAGCCAAGACAGAGGCCCTAACCCACCACAACATGCTGGTCTGCTCGGTGACGGATTTCTATCCAGCCCACATCAAAGTCCGCTGGTTCCGGAACGACCAGGAGGAGACAGCCGGTGTCGTGTCCACCCCCGTGATCAGGAACGGGGACTGGACCTACCAGATCCTGGTGATGCTGGAAATGACCCCCCAGCGAGGAGACGTCTACACCTGCCGCGTGGAGCACCCCAGCCTCCAGAGCCCCATCGCAGTGGAGTGGCGTAAGGGGCAGTTTCTTTCCTGCACCCTGGGCCCCACAGACAGAGGGCAGACAGTGTCCCCTGCCGTCCCATCGCATCCCTACCCCTGATGTCACTGCTGAGTGCACATCACAGGACGCTAGAGCCCTCTGGTGCCGTGGCAGGGGCATCAGATCTCATTGTGTTTCCAGACACTAGGGAGGTCACTCTACACCACAGCCAGAACCCAGCCTGAGGGCTCTGAGGGCTGACTGTGGCGGCTGGTGATGGGGCTTGGTGTCCAAGGTCAGGATGCATGTGAAGGAGCAGGACCCACTCCCCCTGTCACCCACCCTCGGTGTCCAAGGGTTTACTGGCTGGTTCCCGCCTGGGGTGGAGGCTTCCAAAGGGCCCCTGTGGGTTTGGGACAGAAGCTGACACCCAGGCTCTGCTCCCCAGGGGCACAGTCTGGATCCGCCCAGAGCAAGATGCTGAGTGGCATCGGAGGCTTCGTGCTGGGGCTGATCTTCCTGGGCCTGGGCCTTGTCATCCGTCACAGGAAACAGAAGGGTAAGCAACTGGGTAAATGGGAGGATGGGTTGTGCCCGGGACCCTCTGTTGAGGGGGCCTCTGCTTGTAGGTGTAACTCACCTCCTGACCTGGAAGGCAGGCAGCCGGGCTAGTGGTGGGAGGAGACAGACAGCTAGGCCAGGCTTTGGACTGGATTTTACTGTTTGAAAGGCAGCCCTGCCACAGGCGTGACTGTGGCGAGTGTCCTGGGGCTGAGAGCTCATCACTGTCTCGCTGGCCCCTTTCCGAAAGTTGCTTCTTTAAGATCAGGGCGTTGGCTTTCCTTCCTTCTAGTGACAGGTCCACTCATTTGGGAGATTGTAGCTTAGAGGGTTAAGGCCTGTGGCTGATGGGTGGGGAGGAAGTAGATTTCCAGTTAAGCTGCTTATCTCATTTCCTGTTGGTGGGAGATGGACTGGCTGTGTAATGAGACCTTTCTCTGTGTAGGTCCTTTTGTAGGATCTCATGGGCTCCACCCCAGCTACTGTCTCTGCTCTGATTTAATGGGGTGGACGGGGAGGGGAGGGAGCTGGTTCCAGGACAGGAAAAGAGGGAGAGAGGGGCGGGAAGTGAGTGTACCTGGTCACAGAGGGCGTGGTTCAGGGCCTATTTCCTGCCAGGGGATCAAGGATTCGGGGAGAAGCTCGCCCAGTTTCTGAAGGAAACTCTGGGCTTGTTATCCAGAACCCGGGCTTAACTTTAGTGAATCTTTCTGTGAAATGTGGAGTCAGATCCACGTCTTGGGTGGTAGGCACGGGGATGATGCCCACTTTGTGCCCATGTTGGTGGCTCCTGCCTGTGGGCATTTATAAGTGAGTCCTAGTGGTGGAAGGAAGGTTAGTTAACACTTGGAGTGCGGGTGAATTTCCCGCCAAAATATAAGATGGCTCTGTCTTTTGGTTTTGTTCCATCCACCAAAAGGGTGGATTACAAACAAATATTTGGTAATACGCAGTTACAATCGGCCCGAGTTTACACGTTTCCCGCACTCCACCGCAAATCTATATGAACCGAGTTAAGACGGCTCCCGCAGAGTACGCGCAATTCACGCGAGCCGACTTAACTCGTTTCCCGCACTTAACATTAAATTTGTTTAAAAGATTGAACTGCTCATATCCCCCAAGGGATAACAGCTGTTCCCCCGCCTCCTGCATGTCTGGGTGGAGCTGAAGTGCCCGTCCTCTTTAGGTGATTTCACCCCTACACAGATACTGGGAGAGGTGATGACCTTATGCCCAGACCTCAGCTTTACCTGATGCTGCAGGGCCCCAAGAGGAGGGGACAGGGTACTTCCCAGGTGCCGGGTGCTGATCACTCTCTCTTCTACAGGGCTCCTGCGCTGACTCCTGATCGTATTTTGACTGGGATTGGCTGTGTTTCCTCTGAAATGCCTGCTTGTTGTCCTTGCGCAGATTTCCCAGCTGCCTGTGAGCCTGCTCCCTCTGAGATCAGACCTGTCCAATCATCTCCTGTGCTTCCCCCCACCCCCCACCCTCCAGGCCATGGCTGTGACCTTGGAGTCTGTCCTGTGGGCTGCCAGCTGAGTCTACTCAAAGCCCAAAGGCATTTTTCTTTTGTTTTCTCCCTCCCTCCATCCGCCACTGTCCAAGAGAAGCACATTAAAGCCTTTACCTGACTCCAGAGCTTTTGTCATAATTAAACATGTTACCTGTATCTAAGCCTTCTTAACTGAGTTGAGGGAGGAAGCCACTGCAGAATGAAAGGAACATGTTTTGCTCCTTGAGGGAGACTAGAGCATCTTGGGGTGCTGTGATAAACGTGGACAGAGGGAACAATTCAATCATCCCCCTTCCTGGCTCTTTGGTATTGATGTTCAGTGCAGTGGCCTTAGGAAGGGCCTCTTCTCCAGCCTGGTGGGTAGAGTGTATGTCAGCATGGAGGAATTACCTGGGCCCAGGTACAGTGGCCTCTGGGGTCTCAAAGAACCAAGCTGATGTCTCAGATGTCTTGGCAAATCACAGTGATCAAGGTCAGTTTTTATTTTTGGAAAAGTAAAACCAGCAATAAAAGTAATATTCTTGGTTCCAAGTGATTGAAACCCGACTGAAGTATAGATGTCCATGTCACAATGAAGCCTGGGGTCAAGTTGATTTCAGAAGAGACTGGATCCAGGTATTCTATGAGGTCTTTGTCTCTCCTCTTTCTGTTATAACTCTTTCTAGACACCTTTCTCTTTTCCTGTATCTCTCTTTGTTCCTGTATATTTTTTTTCAGTGTGTCTCTCTGTATCTTTTTCTGTCTGTCTCTGCATCCCTGTGTCTTTCACTCTTTCATTGCATGTCTGTCTCTATTTCTAGCTATACCTCTGCCACCATTTACCTGCATCTATTGACCTCTCTGTGTTTCTTTTTGCATTTCTAATTTTTGCATCTTTCTTATCACCACACAACTTACCTTTGTTTCTGTGTATGTGTGTGACTGCCTGTCTCTGTTGTGTGTTTCTAGAGTGTCTACCAAAGTTTGAACAATTTTAGGAGAGATTTTGGTTGAACACCCCTTAGTAACATGCACACCTCTTAAAAACACCATCATGTGCATGGATGCAGACAGCCTTACGTTCACCCCCTTTAGTAGGAACATAGGCTGGACCTTCCAGATCTTGGTGATGCTGTAATGACTGCCCAGTGTGAAGGGGTCTACACCCACCATGTGCAGCACCCCAGCCTCCAACCCCATCACCGTGGAGTGGCATGCGGGGCAGTTTGTTTCTGTAGACCCAGGAGATGAGTGACAGAGTTTTCTGTGCTTCTCGGGTGCATTGCTGGAAGTGCTGACTCACACCCATCTCACCCCTTGTCTCCTGCATAGTCACCTGATGTCACTGCTGAGCTAGAATTCCCCAAGGAGAGAGCTTTCCTTGTCCGTGGATATAATGACCTGTTGATTCCTGTTGATATTCTCTAACCAGGTGTTAAACAGGACCCTGCACACTGAGGTTCCCTTGACATGGTCCAGCACAGAAAGCTGGTCTCCTACTCAGTCTCTGGATTTGTTGTACAGCCAGGTGGCTGAGAGCTTGTCTTTGAGGTAATGGAAGGCATCCCCTCCTCCCTGCTCCCTCACCCACTCATTGAGGAACCAATGGTAGCTCCTTCCCTCTCCTGGATGAAGTCAGAATGGAGAACAAGGCTTTTCTGGAGCCATTGTCTTCTGTACCCCAGGATGTAATGCAGGTCACCAGACATGGGCACTGTGAAGGTGTGGGCAGATACACTCAGGAGGACTCTGCTCCCCAAGGTCATAGTCTGAATCTGCCCAGAACAAGATGCTGAGTGGTCAGAGGTTTTTTCATCTTCTCAGGATGGACATTGTCATTTATTAAAGGAGTCAAGAGGGGTGACACTTAGGGAAATGGGGAGCATTTGTGTGGGTGTCTAGGGCGCCCTTATATACTCTATATGTAGTACTTTGTTTTTGGTGCTGCAAAGACAAGAGG
>NW_005871616.1:0-2001 GCF_000147115.1 Myotis lucifugus | reverse complement strand
GGGCTATGGAGGTCCCGAGCCTCCCCTTATTTGGGTCACTCTGAGGGCTCTGAAGCTCAGACTCCCTCGAGATTGGAGTGAGACATTTGGCCGTAATAGCAGAGTGGGTGAGTTGACACACTACAAATGAGACCACTACGATATCACTCGACTATTTTAATTTACATGCACTTATTTTTGTATCTTCATCCCTAGAGTATGACCCTTCTTGGAAGATGAAGGGTATTGACATCACTGCTCTTCCTTCCTCCTCTCCTATAAGCTTCCACTTGCCAAATTGAGGTACCTGCACTTTTAAAAAATATTGTCAAAATTGAAAATATTAACATTCAGTAATAATGATTGTCTTGGGGTCTGTTCATAGCTTATTGCTAAAAGTTGAAGAAAAGTTGTTTAACACTATTAATATCATTTATAATGAAGCTCTATTCAGTGATGTCCTGGATTGAATACACTGTTTCTTGGATTCCTTGTCTTCCAATTACCTTTAAAAAAAAGTCAAAGGGCTCTGCCAGCATGGCTCAGTGGTTAAGCTTCAACCTATGAACCAGGAGGACATGGTTGGATTCCCCATCAGGGCACATGCCCAGGTTGCAGGCTTGATCCCCATTGGGGAGCGTGCAGAAAGCAGCCGATCAATGATTCTCTCTCATCATGTCTCTCTCTCTCTCTCTCTCTCTCTCTCTCTCTCTCTCTCTCTCTCTTTTTCACTTTCTCTCCAACTCTCTTTCTCTGTGTGTCTCTCTCCCCCTTCTTTCCTCTCTGAAATCAATAAAAATATATTTAAATTTTTTTTAAGTTGAAGGTTTTATTTAACTTACTAGAGGCCTAGTGCATGAATTTGTGCATGGGTGGGGTGTGGCCGATACGGCAACAGTCAGGGCAGATTGGGACTAGACCTGCCAGAGGGAGGAGGAGATGATGGGAGGTTGGCTGGCCAGTTCCCCCTATCTGGGTCGGGGGGAACGATTGTGGGTGGGGCTGGCTGTGGGGAGGGGCTGTGGATGGTGGGCCAGCTGGCCCTACCCTGAATGAGGTAGGAGAGCCAATTGGGGGTCAGCAGTCAGGGGGCCATGGGAGGTTGGCCGGCCAGCCCCATCCCTGATTGGTGAGTATGAGGGGCATTCAGGGGTGGAGCTGGCTGGGGGGAGGGGCCTCGGGCTGATGGGGTAGTGGAGGCTGATCAGGGCTGGGACCAGCCATGGGAAGGGGCTGTGGGCAGTGGGCTGACCATCCCCACCCCCTATTGAGGTGCGGGTGGGACGATCAGGGTGGGGCTGATCATGAGAATGGGCTGCAGGCTGATTGGGGTGGTGGGGGTCTATCAGGGGTGGCCTGGCCAGGGGTGGGGCTGCAAGAGGTTGGCTGGCCTGGCTCACCCCCTATTGGGGTGGGGGGCAATTAGGGGCAGGGCCAGCCGGGGGAAGGGGTTGCAGGCCGATCCAGGTGGGGCAACAAATGGGGGCAGTACTGGCTTGGGGGAAGGGCCACAGGGGTGTTGGCCAGCCACCCCGCCCCGATAAGGGTGGGAGAGGCCTATCAGAGGTGAAGCCAGCCAGGAGGAGGGGCCATGGGAGGTTGGCCAGCTGGCTCCACCCCCCAATTGGGCCAGTTCTCTGGCCACATTGGGAGTCATAGTGACCGTTTGTTCCGGTGGTTTTGGCATTCTGGTCACTGGCTTTTTATATATATAGATTAGTTAACGAGAGAACTAGTATGATACACTAGGTTCAGTAGCCACTTTTGTCCATGGTTTCACTTTCTGCAGTTTCAGTTACCTGTAGTCAACTATGGTCTGAAAATATTAAGTTGAAAATTTCAGAAATAAGCAATTCAAAAAATATTTTGAGAGAGAGAAGTGAGAGAGACCACACTCACCTAGCTTCTATTATAGTAACTAACTATACTAATAATAGAGGAATATGCAAATTGCCTGGGATGCTGTCACATAATAACTGTTCAACAGGCTGCATCCCTGCCCCCTGCTCAGCAGCTCAAGGC
>NW_005871615.1:457923-488602 GCF_000147115.1 Myotis lucifugus | reverse complement strand
ATGTATTATGGGAACTTCTGAAGAAACTACCGAATTTGTGCCTTAAGAAAAGAAAAAATTAAGAGAATATTAAGAATATTAAAAAGACTTTTCACTACTGAAAACTTCTCTCCCATCACATTAATCATTCATGGCACCTATTACTGGTGGAAAAAATATTGTTTTGAGCAAAGAGTGAAAATAAGAAATTTATGAAATGGAGTCACTTCAGCCATTCTATTCATGTTCTAACTAGCCTGAAAACTTAAACTTTTGAACTTTTCAGTCTTGCGTCAATGCTGGATAAACATCACAACTCCAGGTAACCCTCTGGTTACCCCTTGAAGGACTCATGTATTCAGGCCACTTGGCTTCCATTATCCAGACCACTGGAAGTGACCAGACTTCCCGGCACCCATCCTGGACCAAGCTGAGGGCTAAGAATGCAGGACTAATAATTCTCTAGCATGCACTTTTTTTTTACGATAAGAACACTTATCTTTCTTCTTTGGAACACTTCTGAGTTATTGTCTAGCTGTGCTCCCAGTTTGCAAACTCTAAGACCCTTGCATAATTGTTTATCATTTAGTTCTAGCCAAAACCTCCAGACCCTTTTTTGAGTTTATTGGACAGTTTGTTAATTGCTCATTTGGCTTTTAAATTAATTGGTTAACTCACTTGTGTTTATTTCACTTTAGTTTGTCTCCACCACTAGAATTAAGGAGAGAGCAGATCTGTTCGGTTCTCCACAGGAGTGCCTGGAGCTCAGTTGGCACTAAATATATACTTATTGCATGGATAAATTAATACTTTGTGAAGATCATAAAGCTAAAGTAAAATGTATGTGTCTGGGATTTATGTGATGCTTAACAATAATGGGATCCTCTTTTGCTACATGAGGAAGGAACATGGTAAGGGCTGCATAAAGCCTGGCCCAAAACTAACTTTCCAACCTCATCTGCTCCTGCTGCATTATAAATATTATTCTCTTCACTCTTACTGGTTTCTTTCCTCCTCCCTGACTACCTAACTGTGAATCTGCCTCTGGGTATTTGCTCTCACCAGCTCCCCACCAGCTTCTCTCTCCCTGACACCTTTCTCTTTCTCAGTCATTCTCTCTCCTGATAGCATTGGAATCCTTTGATCTTTTACCATCCCAATGAGGATCCTGATATGCAACCACAGTTGAGAACCACTGATGTATCTGGTGTCTGTGCCACTCAAAAAGCAGAAGGATGGAGGGATTTGAGATGTCCGCGGCCATTGTTAATGGCAATTTGTAATTCTTACCAGGTGACCAGAATTACCTCCCACTTCCTTCTCTCTGTGGGTCATGCTAGATGCTTCCCCACTCTGAAATCCTATGTCCCCCCAATTTCTCCATATTTCACTTGACACTTGTTATATTTCACAAGTTATTTTTTAGGTCAGCTCTTTTGTTTGTTTATTAAGATCCCTAGAGAGGAGGGCATTTGAAAAAATGCAAAGCAGCATAGACAGTCCTGAGCTTTTTGGGGTACACTCACCCTGATTGGCTCCAGCGCTCCTAATTGCTGATAAGCATAGTTCACTGGTAGTGACATGACCCCCAAATTTTCCCTGCATTGACACCATACACCACCTCATCAGAAAGCACTAAAAAGTGGGAGTGGAAGCAACAAAGTGAGTTCAGCATAACAAAGCCCAAAACTCCCAGGGAGCTGGCTCTGTCCTTCTTCCTGCTGTTCTTGACACTTAGCTCTTTCAACAAACATTTCCTAAACATCAACTTATGAACTGATGGAATGAGAAATAAAACCTCCCCTGTGGCAGCCTTGGCCTCAGAAAAGTTCTAGGCCACTTCCAAACACACATTACTGGGTCAGGAGCAATTTGGGAGATATTTGTGATTCCTCTTCATGCTCATCCCATTTTCTTTTTTGTATGAAAAAAAGTATGAGACTAGGGAAACTGACAGTTGGAAGGGGGCTGCACGGAAACTGTATTTTTTGCTCAATTTTCTATAAACCTAAAACTGCTAAAAAAAAAAAATTCCACAGATATGTGTTCTGGTCACCAGATCTATTTCAATTCCTATGACAATATGCCTTTTTTGATCCAGGATGCATTTTTATCGAACTGAGCAAACACTTGTTGAGCATCTCCAACATGTCAAAAATTATGCATAATACTAGCTAAACAAAGGTCATGGAAAAGGGCCAGCCCAGAGTCCACAGGAGACACACAACTGTACTCAAAAAATATGCTTGGATGTCAACAGGGTAGAAATGACCTGAGAGAAAGAACCAATAGAAAAATAAAAATTGTGACAGAGAAATGACCTACCTAAAATTGTTAATAGTGAATGATACCAGATGTTAGACCGAGGTCCTTGAGTTTGGCTAAGAAAGAATTCAGAGCCAAAACTCAACTACAAGTGAAAGTTGATTTAGAAAGTCACAGAGGTAGATAAAGTGAGCTGTGGAAGAAGTGAGCCAGCTAGGCTGCATGGAGGAACAAGGGACCAAGTTACAGAGGCAAAAGAAGGGCCCTTGGAGCTTAGAAGAAAGGCAAAGCAGAGGGGGGGATGGGGAAAGCATGTGTTTGCTCCAGAGAGAATGCACTTGGGAACAAAAGGGGGTGGGAAAAGGTATGGGTGTGTGTGTGAGAGAGAGAGAGAGAGAGAGAGAGAGAGAGAAAGAGAGAGAGAGAGAGAGAGAGAGAGAGAGAGAGAGAGAGAGAGAGAGAACTGGGACCTTTATCTTAAGGGGTTTTATCTGTTTACACAGGAATTTTAGAGGAGAATCTCAATAGAATATTTATCAGTTTTCCTGGAGTCATGGTCTATACTGATTGGTCGGCACTAGGGTAGGAGGTCATTAGTCATTTCAGCTGGTCCTGAGGTCAGCCATGGTATCGCTTCATCTGCTTTTATGCTTTTCTGGACCTGGAGCTAAAACACAGCTGAGGCCTAAATGTCATCTCTAATTTGACCAAAATTCTCTCTGTGGTCAACAGACCCGAGGCTTTGTTCCTCACATTATTTGATGCGGGCTACAACCTCACTGTGCTGGGAGTTTTATGCTTAAGGGAGTGGTCCTGCAAGGGCTTGTGTGGGAGTGGTAGGAAGCTATCCTCCAGCCCCCTTAATCCTCCTCTAAGGGGTGCTACCTCATGATTAAGGACATGCCATCTTAGGAAAGTCAGGGGAGGGTCCAAACCTTACTGTGAAGGACTATAGCCAGGGGGACACATTCCTCATCACACTTCCAGGTCCAGGGCAAGCAACTTATAAGTCCCATTTTTCTCACCTGTAAATGGATAAAAACTTCCTGCTGAGCCAAGTTGGTACAAAGATGAAATGGTGTAGCATATGAAAAAACTTTAGAAATGTAAGCAAGGCAAGCAAACCCCATCCAATGTCACTGACATGTAAAACTTGTATACCATACCTTCACAAGTTTTTCCTGGGATTTCCTCCCTTTTAGTCAGACGGCCTTCTTGGAGAGGTGCAGGCTGTGCTCAGAGCCCTTGGCAGGTGGGCTGCTTCGTGTGTCTTCAGTATTCTCAGCTGAGAAACAGAAATTGCCCATTTCCCATGATAAGCAGGGAGAGGCCTGACAACCAGAGCTCCTGCGGAAGGATGTGCTTGCCTCCCATCACATGCCTCCAATTCCAAAGAGAGGGCGCTGAGCACAATATTGCAGGATGGTTGGGTCCTTCAGGGCCTGAGGACTGTCCAGACTCTAGAACTTGTGCTGCTTCAGAAAAGGAGAGTGTCATGTGCCCAGGCTTACTCTCTCCCACCAGAAGGCCACATGGGTCAGTGCCCAGAAGGTGTCGGAGAAGAAGGTCCAGACCTCACCAGGTACCAGCTGTTACATGGAAGCCTCTCTTGGGTGCGCATATGGCTGACATGTTGCATATAGATTAAGAGATTTTAAAACTTCTGGAAGCCAATGCATGGATGGGCACCTAGTTAAAAAGTCTTCTTTGAGATATAATTGTTGATTTATTGAAGTCAATTTCCAAATGCTACCTTACCCAGGATAAATACTAGCTGTATTTATTTAACATTTACATAAGGCATCTGTGATATATTTTTATATGTCCTAAGATTATTTGATATATTTCTTTACATTTAGCTATTAAAAAATATATTTATTTTATACAGAACATTCAAACACAGGGGTTTATTTTTTGTTTCATTTTGTTTCATTTTGAAAGAGAAGCAACATGATCGTGGATGACAACTTCTCATTCAAGAGACCTTTCCTGGAATCTGCCTTCAAGTCCTGAATCTGCTAAGTCACTTTGCCAATTCGATTCCCTCTCTTCTAATGAGGAATAACTTTCAGGCCAGCTCTGCAGCCACACTTCCCACCCATTGAGGTTAGGACCAAATGTAAAAGTGCTTTAGAAAGATTAGAGTTCCATTAAAATGTAAGACACATTTGTTGCAGTAAGTTCATTACTCTTGTTTCTGAGAAAATTAGCTCTTAAAACCAGAAAAATCCAATGTCAAAGGCTCAAAACAGAAGAGGCAAACAAATGATAAAAGCCTGAGTTTTTCACAGTCACTTTTAGTAGGTAGTAAGAGGATGTGTGTTTGTTGTTTTGTTGAAAATTCAGAGAAAGACCTGCAATTTGCCAAAAATCTTCCAGAGACTTCTATACCAGCTTCCTCTGTTGTCTCAACTCACTGAGCAGAGGTGCTGGCACTGAGGTATCCCTGCAAGTCTTCCACCTCTCACGCATGCCAGGCTGTCCAGTAGACCAGTTGTCTAAGGTCTAATTCTTATAAAACCCTCATTCCATAAGCCTCCCTGATTGAACTGACTGGTGTGTGTGTGTGTGTGTGTGTGTGTCCACACTTGCCACTTACACAGCCTGACTGACTCAGAGGCCATCTCTTCAACACTTGGCACAGTGAAGCCCACACCCCCATCTCTCTGACTGCTCCTTAGTGAACAGGCTCTGTGAGCATGATGCTGTGGTTGACCACAATGAACACAAGCTGTGGAGCTTACAAGAAGTGCTCACTGTGGTTTTCCTGGTCTGAATCAGAGCGCCATCTTTCAGGACCTACTCTTTCCTTGTACAATGACCTCAATCGAAACTCTAAGGCCTATGAGAACAAGAGAGGCCTAGAGAAAGTGGGCGAGAGTGATAGCCAGAACTTACAGCTGCAACTATGAATCCTTTCCCCACCAGCTCCTGTGGCAGCTGCAGTGTGCAATAAACTCAGTAGTCAGGAGTTCTAAGTCAAGTGCTTACCTGCCCCCACCACAGGACATGTGCTCACTTCACCTCTCTGAGCCTTGAGCTCCTTCCCTATCATTGAAAGATAGCTAAGCATATTCAGTCCATGGGGGTTGTGGAAATGATCATCTTTCATGAATAATAAAATTCCATATAAAGACATAAGGCATATTATAAGTAAAATGTAATACACATGCAGGTCAAAGTTCAATTAGGGAAGCAGAAACTCTGTGAAGAATATGGAATCAGAGTTTATAAGAATTAGACTTTAGCCCAGTTGGTGTGGCTCAGTGGTTGAACCTCAACCTATGAACCAGGAGGTCATGTTTTGATTCCTGATCAGGGCACATGCCAGGGTTGTGGGCTCAGTTCCCAGTAGGGGGCTTGCATAAGGCAGCTGATCAATGATTTATTTTATCATGGATGTTTCTACATCTCTCCCTCTTCCTTCCTCTCTGAAATCAATAAAAAATATTTTTTTAAAAAGAATTGGACTTTAGATAACTGGTCTACACCAGCAATCCCTGGCATGGGTGAGCAAGTTGGAGCTTGCCAGGGAATCTTGGAGCCAACACACCTAGTGACTGAATTGGGACTGCAAAGGAGACTAGTGTGTTGTATAAGTCACAGGATGGTCCTTAGCTCTTCATAGATACATCCACCTCTGTGCATTTGCAGCACTATACATATATTGAATGTCTAATTGGATAATTGAATGTGAGAGATGGAAGCTAAAACAAGAATTTAGGGAAGAGTACATTCTAAATCAGTGGTCGGCAAACTCATTAGTCAACAGAGCCAAATATCAACAGTACAACGATTGAAATTTCTTTTGAGAGCCAAATTTTTTAAACTTAAAATATATAGGTAGGTACATTGTTATTAACTTAATTAGGGTACTCCTAAGGCTTAGGAAGAGCCACACTCAAGGGGCCAAAGAATCCTACATAGCATTGCCTCATTTTGTATTTACCACAGTCTTAGACAATAGATATTTATATTCACATTTTAAAGATGAAGGAAGAAGCTCCGGCAAGTTAATTTACTTTCTGAGTATGTAGCTCAGGTAACAGAATCTCTTATTAACTCTAATTTTGAATACCTTTATTAACCAAAAGAGACCATACAGCTAATTTTAAGACTGTATTACTATACTGCCCATTCCTCAGAGCTATGGGGTGTGTCTGTTGGATACCATCTCCATATCCCATGCCCTGGAAGGTGCCTCATGCATAGGAAGTGATCATCGTATTTGCTGATGAATGATTCTAAGTGGGAGCCCTCTGTGGCCTATTTGTTTGTACTGTAAATGTCCCTGGTGCTCTGAATTCTATTTGCAGAGATGAAACCTGGAATGGAATGTATCCGACGAGCTTCTAAACTGAGCTTGGGTCTGCATGACCTAAAATGTGGGCCATCTGCCTGTAAAAGCTAAAACCAGAACACATTGCTCTGATGATATGTTGTGTTTGCATGAACTTTTGTTTTGTTGTGCTGTGTTATGTTTTGGGAAAATGTATGACCTTTTCACACATGAAAGCACATTACTGTTACGTGGCTAGTGTCAATATTTATTCTAAAAGGTTTATATAAGCAATAACTCTTTGGAATTCTGTCCCCAAAGGAGAAAATTCCCCAACTTTTTCCAAGTAAATCGGGAATGGCCTGTCTGCAAATCTGAGTGCAGTCTGTTTTCTGATTCAGGGAGGAGACAAAGGTGTTTTGGCATTTCCCTTAATATGACCTTACCTTCATTATTTCATTTTATTTCTCCAATTTAGATGTGTGTGTGTGTGCACACCCACACACAAACACACACACACTGCTCCAGGCCTTAATATAAATATTTTAAAAGTAGCAGCTGTATTCAGATTTATTTTAGAGGTTAGAGCCTTGTCAGAGAAATAATAGAAGCAAGTGTAAATGACTAACCACACATATAAAGCAAGCAGGCACCAATTGCAAGATTGGGTATAGGTCATGTCAGATTTAAGATGAGCAAATGAATGTGAGCAAGTCCCAAAAACATAATGAAGGAATAGAAATATACTATCCATCCAAGTTAAACATCTTTGTTTTGAAAATATTAGATAGTAACTTAAGCTAACTTAGAAATGGGAACTATATTGTCAGGAGAGAAGAACACGTAGCTGCTGGTCCTGCAGCAGGCAGATAGTGAAATGGATTTAAGAGTGCAAGTGATTTATTGGGGGATAAAACCTATAAAAGGAAAAGGGGGCAGGAGAAAGATTGGGCAGGAAAAGTTTTTCAGACTGGTGCTGATCATCCTCTGTGAAAGTGAAGGGGGTGGAACCAAGACTAGGCAGGGGACCCTCAGCTATACTACAGATCTCAAAATCTCAGCCAACTCATTGAGAAATCTGGAGGGAAGACTGATGTGGAGCAGAAATATCAAGGCCCCTGTACTGCTGAGACACTCAATCATTGGCTAAAGTATGGCCAGGAAGGGCATGGCTTGGGGAGACTACAGCCTCCTATCTGTAATGGTGTTCACTCTCATCTCTGCTATCCATTCTAATTCCCCCCACTCCTTCAGATATCACATCTGCTAGTTTTCATTGCAATACTAGTCAAGGGTATTCAGAAAATCATAACCAATGGAATCAAGATCTAAAGAGGTTTAACTATATTTATATCTATCTCTCTACCTCTCTCTCCTTTTTCTTTATGTCTCTATCTCTATAACTATCTTTCCATCTACCGAAAGAGAGAGAGAGAGAGAGGTGTGTTAGTTGAAGGAATTTGATGACATGATTGTAATTGACTTATACAATTGAAAATTGAGGGGCTGGCTGGGTAAGTCTGGGGTCTGTAGGGCAGGTGGAAAATTAGAAACTTAGGCAGAAGTTGATGTTGCAATTTTGAGGTAAAATGTGTTTTTCCTAAGAGAAACCTCAGTTTTTCTCATAAGCCCTCCAGCTGAATGGACAAAGCCCACCCACCTTATCAGTGGTAGCTTCATTACTTCAAGTCAACTGACTGTAGATGTGAACAATGTCTACAGAATAATTTCAGTGCAACATCTAGATTGGTGTTTGATGAAATAACTGACTATGGAAGACTAGCCAAGTTTTCATATTAAATTGGCCATCACAGAGGCTTACCTGGGAATGTGATCCAGACTTACTTCCTGAGTGGCCTGAGCCCTGAGAACCATTCCTTACTTTGACCAGGTTTACTGGATAGTCACACCTGAGCAGGGCACTGTTTTGAGCACCCAAGTGGATCACCCAAGGTCTATACATACTCCTCACTCCACTGGGCATCAACAGCCATACCAAGCACAGCTGATCAGGGTCAATGACCCTGGACTAGATGGTGACTCCTCTCTCTCCTGTTTGATCACAGACTCAGGATGTAGCTCAATGGGACCCTTGTGCTAAGAGCATTGCTATCACACAACCTTCATCTCATCAGGGATTGCTTTAGCTGCAGAGAGCAGTCTTGTCCTAGGTCAAACAACAACCCAGAGTCACCCACATCCGGTGACTAATTAATGTGGAAATGTAAAGGCTGGGTCATCTTGGTCTGACTTGGGATGAGTCTGAAGGGCCATTCCAGCCCCCAGCTTTCATGGAGCCAGCCGCATTGGCCCTACATAAGCTGTGTGGTACCTCCACTTCTCTCTCTGCCCGGTGCTGCTTCTCCCATCTCCCCTTCAAAAGCACTGATCTCAAGGCCACTAGTCCTTAGTAAATATCCTCCACTTTAACCTCTGTCTCAGGGTCTGCTTCCTGGGAACCCAATTTGCAGCCAAGTCTTTCTATAAATGGGCAATCCATCTTGGGTAGGATTGTAACCTAATTGAAAGTAGCTTTCTCCAGCCAGAATATGTTTTAAATATTCTTCTTTTCAAAGCAAAGAATGATGCCTGTTGTAAGAAGGGTTTGTTCTGCCAGGATAAAGAGAAATGAGAAGAGCTGCCGCTCCTGGGAAAGGGGGTAGCAAAAGCCACACTTGGCTTCACCAGAAGGTTGGAGCCTGCTCTCTACTGAGGATATTGGAGGGACTGAAATTCTGAGCAGTATTGCTGACAACCAGGTACTAGCAGGATCAGCAAGCAGGTGTAGGTGCAAAGACAAAGCTCACAAGAGATGGGAGCCAGATGCAAGCTTGATGCACACCAGCATGAGACATGAATGAGAGCTACAGGAGGGATTTTAAAAGCTAGTAATAACTTAAAGCAAAAAGTCTTGGTTGATTCCTACATTCAGTCCTCTTTTATGACCCCAGATTACCATAACAGTGTTCTATTTTAGCAGTCATGGCACAGTTGTAATTGTCTATTTACTCATTTGTTTGTTTGTTGTTTGTTAGGCCACAGTGAAAAGTCCTCCCATAGGCAAAGTGGAAACTTGTAGGTCCAGAAGCACTGGCAGAGAGACAGGGAGACTATATAGTGAGGTTCAGTCAGCCACAGAAATGTGTCCCCCATCCCCATTGCCACCCCTCATTGCCAGGATGCTTCCCTACCAATGTCCCTTAGGCAGGAAGCATCCTCAGGCTAGAAGTAAAAATTCTTCTGTCAGGCTCCACCTCAGTCAAGTGGCCTGGACTGCTAAGGCATTGCTGTCCCAAGCATGGCAGCTCTTTACAATTACCCATGCAACAATCTTCCCCATGTGACCCCCTCCCAGCAAAACATAAAAGCACGGACCAGAGTTACCACCCTAATGGGTTCTCGCATCAACTAGAAACTATGTGAAAAGCCAGCTGCCCCTCCAATTCTTGGTGAGAAGGCTGGCCTCGGGTCCCACAGCTTCCATCTTCCCCACCTCAGCGATAGAAACAGATGAGGGGCAGGATAACTGGGACTCACGATGTGTACAAGAAAGAGCTGCAAAAGGAGACCTGGAGTAGAGTAGACATCTGGGAAGAGAGAGGATGTGGAATTTGGGGTAGAGTTGGTGGTTCAAGGCACCCAAATATTGTGTGGCTTGGAGAACGTGGTGTACAAAGAAGAAAATGAGTGTGTAAGACAAAGAGCTCCAGGTTAGTGACCATACAGGAAGGGATGCGTCTTAAGACAGCGCTTGGAGAGAGTGCCAGGGACCAGCTCATCACACCCAGGGGTCATGGCTAGTGTCCCACCCTCTCCCTACCACTTGCCCTCCTCTCTGTATAGTTTAGGGTCTCTACAGCAGAATGGCAGGTGGTCAGAAATCAGGGCTCTGTTGTCAGAATGTCTGAGTTCCATTCCACTCCACCACACTAGTTGGGTGACCTTATTTGTGCAAGAGAGTTAACTTCTCAGTAAAATGGGGGTAATAATATGAAATAACCATATAGGGCTGTTGTGAAGATTAAATAAAGCACTATGTATATGGCACTTAGAACAGTGCCTGGCATATGGAAAGTTCAAGTTCTCAATGATGTTAGTGATTGGTCTGTTTATTTGCCTGTCTTTGATCAAACCTTCTTCAAAGTTAGATATGTGTATGTTTTCTCCTCTCTTACTCACACAGAAGATGTGAAACCCAGAGAGATTACCTCACCATCTTAATAATGACTTTGTTTTCTAACCAATGTCTCCATCTCACCTTCAGTATGAGCCAGGTAATGTGATTACGTATGATAGCTTTGGGAAATCTCTGATTCCCTGAACTTAACATCTCTGTCTGTAAAATGAAAGATTTGAAAAATTTGTTTGAAATTTCTTTCCCATTTTTAATTCTTTGATTCCATTGTCCCCTCCTTCTCTATCAAATGCATTACTCACCAATGGATTGATATTCAGTGAAATATCAATCAAATAGAACTTGACAAACAGAAAGAGACTAGTTCCATAACACCAGGTCTCTACCACCAAATTCCAAATTCTATGGGATATTCTTAGTCAACTGACTATCCAGACACTTATTTTCCACACTTTTCACTACCATCTACTGCACGGACAGTGGTTACTGGTGCCAGGTTTAATCACCGTGGAGCCCTACAAAAAGTCTTGGTCTTTCCAAAGCTCCACTGGTTAGGGTCACTGAGATCTTCTTTCAAAATCCTGGAAAAGTATGATGCATTGCAGAAATATTTAGAACCACAAAAGGAGAGACAGAGGAAAAACTTACCAACACACTAATTCGTTGTGGCATGATCATTATTTCATTGGTTCAGGATGCATTCACCCTAAAGAAATAATTTTCTAATTGTGGGGTAGCTGGGAGAGGAATGGGGTGAGGTGTAGGGGTGGGAGGTGGTGGGATCCGTACATTGAACTCTCCCCCACCCTTGGTTTAAGTCCATAAATTCAGCTCTGTTAGTATTATTTTTCTTTGCTTATTTTGGTGGCTTCTTTGTGAAAAAAAGTTCTTTGAACAAAGGCCTTTTTGAGTTAAAATATTTTTAAAAACCTGCCCTGGAGAATGTTTCCACAGATACAATCCTCATGACAAACTCATGCAGTGGTTATTAGTATGATCTGACGTTACCCACAAAGGTCTGCAAACCTCAGAGTGATGGGAAAACTTGCCACTGATAAGTCACTGAGCAGAGACTCAAAGCCAGGGCGGCTGATCATACATTTATTCTTTCCAATACACCTCAAGGACTTCTTTGAAATGTTATAGTAACAGAAATTTCTGGGCATCATATAATTGTATGTTTTGCAACTTTATTCAAAAGAAATTCAGAAGATTTTTGAATAATTCCCTTTTCTAATAATATCTAGTTTTTGCAATTACTATGCTGTCTGTGCTTTTAACATAAATTAACTCATTTAGCTTTATTTAATATGCCACCAAAATATATATGTTAAGTGCCATTATTCATCCTTTTTTACACATGAGGAAAATGAAACTCAGGAAGATAAAGACATTTGTCCAAGTTCAAATAGCTAATTAGAGACTGGTCCAGAAGTTGATGCTAATCATTTTCACTAATTAGAGCTGATACATCACTAGATCGGCTGATTTGAGGGGCTGGGAATTCTAAGATGAATAAGACATTGTCCCTATACCCATGTAGCGCGCCTGTAGGCACGTGACCTCTAAGATAAGGTTTACTATGAAAGTCACTATGCCGTCATAATATATGTTGGTATGCAAAACGTAGATTTTAGAAATAAAAATGTATGTGAGTTCAGTTTTAAATAAGGTCAGAGGTCTTAAAGGATTGCCTAAGATAGCTGTATTTCTTACATTTTTAGGAGGATAATTTATGCTAGCTTCAGGAAGGTTATTGAGAAATTCTCAGAGAATATACCCCATGACAGAGACAATGAATTAATCATGGTAGTCACAAAGGCAAAAGAAAAATACTATACTGAAGAACTAGCTCTCACACTTGATGGGGGGACGGCACACCAAGGCTTCACCGGGAACTTGAGTGAACAAATCTGAATATTAAAGAAAGAGATGAATTATTCTGCTTAGGTCCATGGTTTATGAATTCATATGCATTGTCTACCAAGAGTTCAGTTAGTGAGAGCATACAATTCAACTCTGAGCTCTGTTCCTCCATTGGGAATGATGCTCAAGACCAGAGTGTGTTTAGGAAAACTTTTGGGTGTGATAATATTTTCCGCATTTCTACTTCTGTGCTTGTTCAAAACAGTTCCCTGGTAAGATGGCAATACATGGGTTCTGCTTTAAAGCATCCTCAATGTAAAATTAACATCACAATTTTAGAGGGAAAAGACAAATTATACAGATGTTGCAGATGGAGAATTTGGAGGTGAGTCATGGCCAAGCAGTTAGTGGTGGAACGTTCCTTACCATTGAAACAGTCAAAACAAGCTTTCAGTGAACACAAGATGAAATGCAACCTTCCAGAGAGAATTTTTCATCATAAAATCAAATCTCCTTCATTGCAGCTCCAGAAACCTGAGTTGCCTGTGGAAGTGAAAAGGAAGGAGCAGGTTATGTGTTCACCCCATTAGGTCGGCTGGTCTCCTCTCTGTCACCTGATCAGTTTCTAAAAATGGGTGAGAATAGAATCAGGATGACGTATTGGTTATTTAGAATGGGTGAGCAGAGAGAGAGACAGCAACAAGAAGAGAGGAAATCAGAAGGACTAGAACTAGGGGTATAGAAATCCTTGTGCTGGAACTTTCCTGAGCTTCCAGGTTGGTTTGTTTTTGTTTGTTTGTTTGTTTGTTTGTTTGTTTGTTTGAACCTGTAAATTTTTAGTATAATGATAATTACCTCCTGAGTCATTGTAAGACAAAAAGAAACATGAAACATTTCTATCAAAGTTGATTTATCAACTATAAAGCATCATGCAAGTATTGGTCATTCTGTATCCTTTATTTTTTGTTTTTTAGTAAAAAAGCAAAATAATCCACAAAATAAGAAAAACAGGAGGAAATTATCTAAGGTACCACCCATGGCTGGGCAGCGATGTGTGAGGGACAGGATGGGCTTTGGTTTGGGAAGCGTGGCTCCAAGCCTGTTCTACCCCTCATGAAGACACAAGGAGTTGATGTATGTTAACTTCTTGGAAGTGTGCCTGCCATAATCATGTCAGCAAAGATTAGTTAGAGTTGGCAAGTCTTCTAACTTTTCTGAGCCTCTAGTTCTTGCCTATAAAATATAGAGCAGTACACCTACTTCACTGGCTAGTGAAGGGGGATTAGTTATAGTCACACATATGAATGGACATTATGAACTATTTACAAATCCGTCATTATTATTAACTTAGTTGGAATCTGTTTTTATACCAAAGTTGAAAGGAACATGTAACACTAAGTATATCAGCAGAGAACTTGCTGGTATAAAAAATATTTATTCTTTTCAGAAACATAAAATAAGTGCTAAATTAAATATTTAGCATTTGCTCTAATTTGGGGGTGATGTGATCAATTTTGATAAATATGAAGACCGTTTGGAAAATCTGAGGATTTGTCCAAAGGGATGGGTAGAGAGATCTCTAATGGCCTGTCCTAAATGATCACATTAAAGCCACAATGGCCCACATTCAGATGCTGTTGGTGATGATTTTTTTAAATGTATTTCATTTAGGAGAAATAATAACATTTCTCACATCACAGCAGACTTCAGAAACAGGCAGCTTATGATTCTGCAGATCTGAAAACTGAAGTCTCACTTATAATGTGTTATGCTTATGCTGTACCCTTGACTTCCCTACATTTCCAGATCAATAGCTTTGGACTAAAGCCAAAGACATGAGTCAGCCTTCAGTAGTTTCCAGTGTGGAATGGCTGGTATAACAAACCTTGATGTGGTGAGAACAGTATATTATTTGTCATCAATCTGACCTGGGTTCAGATCCCTGCTGGGAATCTTCTTTTGTGCTTGATCTAAGGAAACTGTTTGAATCCTTTTGAACCTCCATTTAAATTATTATACTAAATATTGCAGCTTCCTCAACTGCTCCAAGGTTTCAACAAGACAATGCATGAAAAATATACCTTTGCCTGCACATAGTAGGCCCTTATACAAGTCAGCTCTCTTCCTTTCCCCTGCTCTGTCTTACACTCCATGGTCCTAAGATAAATACACCAAAAGTGTTATAGTCACACTCACAAAGCCTTAAATTTGAATAGGCTTTGTAATAAAACTTTGGAAATCAACAAATCAAATTATCTTGCTATATAAATTAGTAAATAGGCTTAGAGAGATGTGTGACTTGCTTGAAACAATACTCAATTTGCAGCTGAAACATGACTGGTAGCCTTAATTTCCAGTCTTCTGGTTCACATGCATCCCCAAGCCCAGATATGAACTAGTTCTTGGTTGCTCCTATGGAAATATGTATCTGTGTCCCCAAAGGGCTTAGATTCTAATAGGACAACAGCAAAAACAATGTAGACTCCTGTCTACAGTCCAAATACCATGCAACTGCTGGTGGTTAAATGTCCCTAGTCTCTTCTTCCTGCCGCATGCCTGAATGTAGCCATGCATTTACTTAGTACCTAAACAGACTGACAATATACCACATATGAGACAATCCGCTAAGCGCTGTACAAAGAGGAAATTAAAATGCAGCCCAGGAGAGAAGAGACACTCAATCAGCTGCACAGTGGGTCAGAGCACGGATTTCAGCATCAATTAAATAAGAGTTCAAATCCCACTTTGGCTACTTACTGTGCACTCTCTTGGTAAGGTTCCCAATCCCTCCTAGTCCTTTATTTCTCTATATTATGTGAAGAATTGTACTTGGTCTTTAGATATATTATGAAAGTTGACTGCTATAATGTAAAAAAAAAAAAAAAGGACTCGGCCTGTTATCTAACTTCAATCAGTGGTGGCTATTGTTCAAAGCCATTATTATTAAGAGCAGTAAAAGCAAAGTGCTGACTGCTAACCTTCTAAAGTAGGGATCAACAAACCTTTCCTGTAAATGGAGAGATAGGAAATATTTTCAGCTTTGTGGACTGCAGGGTCTGTGTCCTGTCGTCTCAGTTCCGCAGTCGTAGCCTGAAAACAGCCATGGATCACATGTAAACGGTGGGCGTGGCTGTGTCGTAATAAATCTATGAATACAGGAGGCCAGACTGTGAGCCATATTTTGCCTACCCCATTTCTGAATGGAAAATTATGGAAAGTTTGACTACAAGAAATGATTGGTGGCTTAAAGAAGCTATAGGATTTAGCAGACAGAAAGGCACCAGTAGAAGAAGAAATAGCATAAACCAAGGCAAGAATGGGGAGTGGTTTGAAGCAAGTCAGCTGTTGTCTTGAGCTGAAGTTCCCCCTTCGAGAACCCCCTACTCACCCAGTTCACCTTGGGCATATATGATGTGTCAATGAAAGGAAGCATGGAATATGCAGCAAAAGATATCCTGGAACTCACAAATCAATGCCCTACATTACATCCTGTTGCATGACAGCTTCTGAGTAGGGGACTGACAAGATTGATAACAGACTTTATTGCAATGATGTACAATGACAACTCTCCTAAAGCAGAATAAACAAGGTAACAAATTTAACTGGAGGGAGGAGGAGGCAGGTGGAGTGGGGGATAGCACTATCAGTAGGGCTTTTAGGACATAGACATGGAATATTGAACACAGGAAGAAGAGCTAGTTTGGGGAGTTAAAAATGACATATTAAAAAGTGAACTATGGGACTTTGGCTACATCATTGAATCTGTGTGAGAAATGGTTTGGATCATCTATGAGCCCTTTTAAATCCAGAGATGAACATGAACAGATGAAATTTGGTATTGGGAAGACACTGTTATTTTGGGTCTCCGGTACTCAGCAGCCGGACTAAGCCCAATATATTAATTGGTAAGAATGAACAGCAAAATCACCTGTCCTATTGGAAAACTCTTTTTATCTCTGGCCCTCTTCCACTCTTCTCTCTCTCTCTCTCTCTCTCTCTCTCTCTCTCTCTCTCTCTCTCGACTGTTTTGTTTCATTTGCTTTTTTGTGTCCTATGGAACACAGGACTCTAGAAGGTGGAACATATGATCTGACTCGAGAGCATTGTGTTTGAGGCTCTGGTAGGACATTCTCAACAATGGTGCTTAAGTGGGTTTTTCAAAACACTAATATTTTCATATCCATCCCATGAATTAAACAACATCAGCCACTTAAAAGGATTCTCACCTAATGCTGTCTCACTTGTCATTCTAGCTTTTGGTCCCACCCTATAGCTCTAGTCCAGGTATTTGACACATAAAGTTTCCAAAATGCTCCCAATTACTTTAGGCTGCTGATCTTTTGATCACATTGCTTCATTCTATTGAGGTTGCTGAGGGGGCCCAACATGCTATGTGTTACAGATGGAGGTCAGGGTGGAAGACTCATTCTTAAGTGAATTAGTCAAGTGGGCAATAATAGCAAACTCTGGATCTAAGGATCCCTCCCATGCAAACTCAAGCAGTGTAGGACTTGGGCAGGCCCCCTGGCCCATAACTCCTGAAACATACATGGCTTAGCTGAGATGTGCATCCCTGGTTATTATTTTCAAATATCTCAGCCAGGTAAGTCATTTTACCAACTCATAATTAAAAGGGGCAGAGAAAGACCCAGGGTTGCTCTAATTGAGCTTCTTTTACAAGACAAAAAATACTAGAAGTAAGGAGGAAGTGTTTCTCACTAACACTACTATTGAAAATATTTTCTTATCTCCACAGTAAACACTTCTTATCCATCAAGTATTTACTCTATCATCAACAAAGAATCTTCAAGTGGAGACCCCAGTGAACTTGTGTAAGAAAAACTAAACAAGAACAGACCAATGGTATATACCTCTACTTCCCCAAAGACTCAGGTCCTTGAGTGCTATGTGAAAACTATTATTTTTTATCTGCTCATCATCACTTTCCCATGCCCAGGTTGCTGCAATAGGACTACAGGTTTTTTTTCTTGAGCGCTTTTCTTTTCCAATTTACATGCATTAAATCAGGATGCCAATCAAGATGCCATTCTAGGGGTGGGGAGTGCTGAGTCTTGGGTGGAATGACAGAAAGAAGGAAATGAGTGGAGTTGATTCATCCCAGTTTGATGCTGTAAATGGGGCTTTGATTTCTGTCTGTGTAATTGTTTCACAAAAATGGCCATAATTATGCCCCTCGGCACTGTGACCATGCTATTTTCCACTCCCCACTTTGAATCTGGGCCGGCCTAGGTACTTACTATTACTCACAGATGGGGTAGAGGTGGTATCATGCCAGGTCAGAGCCTAGGCTATAAGAGGCTTCCTACTCTTCTGCTCATTTTCCTGGACCCTTTCACCTTCATTTGAACAAGAGCCACATTTAAAAGAAAATGCACTGCTGAAACCGGTTTGGCTCAGTGGATAGAGCGTCGGCCTGCGGACTGAAGGGTCCTAGGTTCGATTCCGGTCAAGGGCATGTACCTGGGTTGCGGGCACATCCCCAGTGGGGGATGTGCAGGAGGCGGCTGATCGATGTTTCTCTCTCATTGATGTTTCTAGCTCTCTATCTCTCTCCCTTCCTCTCTGTAAAAAATCAATAAAAAATATTAAAAAATAAATAAATAAATAAAAGAAAATGCATTTTCCAAACACCAGAATACACATGAATCAACTGAAGTGCTAGTGATTATCAGACTTTTAAAAAAAATCTGTTTGTTGTTGTGGTTATTCAGAGTTTATTGTTATATAATGCACACACACATACACATCCAATGGAATTACAGATGGCTAACCCATCTGGCCAGAGGGCACCAGAAATCACAAGCAAACGCCTATTGAAAGGTTTTGATTTATGTAGGAGGTTTTCCACAAACAAGTCACTGTTGCTGATTAAATCACCGTGACCAGATTATGTCTGTTGGTGAGCGGGGTAGCAGAGTGAAATCTATTTCTGCTTCCTAATGCATTTTTGCTGTATGTTACCTTAAGGCAAGGCATTCTCTGGACTCCACATGTCACAATCAAGGAGAAACTTTGAAATTCTGCCAAATCACAGAACATTTATGGGTGCTTTTTTCCTCTTTCATGTCAAAAGTAAAAAAGTTAGATTAACTCTTATGTTCACCAAGTAGTTTTCAAATAGCTTATATGACAAATCAGATAGCGGACAATGAAGGTCTGGCCTTCTCTTAATTATTAATATAGTTAGCAACTTTTTATTCCTCAAGAATACTCTGATAATATTTCTCTATTTCAAAAATACTGTAGTTGAATGGGCTTCTTATTGGTTAAAGAACTGTTTAAGCCGGGCTGGTGTGGCTCAGTGGTTGAGCATTGACCTATGAACCAGGCAGTCATGGTTCGATTCACGATCAGGGCACATGCTCAGGTTGCAGGCCCAATCCCCATTAGGGGTTGTGCAGGAGTCAGTCTATCAATGATTCTTTCTCATCGTTGATGTTTCTGTCTCTCTGTCTCCCTCTTCCTTCCTCTTTTAAATCAATAAAAATATATATTTTAAAAAAGAACTATCTAAAACTCAATGGAATACTATTTTGCCATAAAATGAAAAAAAAAAAATTTCACCCTTTGCAAGAGTATAGATGGAGCTGGAGAGCATTATGCTAAGTGAAATAAGCCAGACAGAAAAAGACAAATATGATTTCACTCATATGTGGAATCTAATGAACAAACTGAACTCCCAAGCAAAGTAGAGTCAGATTCATAGATAGAGAGCAGGCAGACAGCTCTGTTGGTGGGTAGGAGTGGGGGATGCAAAGAGATTAAGCAAAAAAGATAAAAAAGAGAGATCTCATACACATAAATAGTATGATAATTGTGGGGGGAGAAGGGAGAGGTGAGTGGAAGAGGGTACAGAGGAGATAAATGGTAATGGAATAAAATAAAATAAAGAAAAAATAATAATAAAGAAAAAATAAAATAAAGAATTATGTAAAACTAATTATAATGATGACATTGCCATATATTATGGCTGAGAAGAATCATGGTCCTCCCTGAGATTTCTAGATATTGCCAGAGCAGTGCTGGTTACACCCAGGCTCCACTCACAGGCTGCCTTTGCTCATGTCCCAGCTTGCTGCTCACTAGCTGTGTTAACATTGGGCAAATTACTCATCTTTGCCTGCATTTATTCTTCTGTAAAAAGAAATAGGAATAGTACTATCTCATTATATGTTTTGAAGATTAAACAAGTAAATACATGTGAAGTGCTTAGAGCACCATCTGGCATGTAATAACTGCTTAATAAATATTAGCTATTGCCACTAGCTATCATCATCATCATCATCATCATCATCATCACAACCTCCAATTATCTAATATTTCACACTATTAGATAGCACTTACAACATCTCATTTCTCAGATCAGTCCTGTGATATATATTATTATCCTTACTTTATGGAATTGAAACCAAGACTAAAGTTTGTAAAATAATTTTCCCAGGGTCATTTTAGCAAGGAAAAGGTCAGTGATAAGCCCAGAACTGTTAGACTTCAAATGTATATTCCTTCTCTACACCCTGCCCCATTCATTGGCTTAGAAGGAAGTCTACCCATTTCCTCTTTAGCTTTTTTCCTCTGACTCCTCTATGCTCTGCTTAATCAACCACTGTGCTCAGCACTAGTGAGATTTGAGCAAGGTTTCCTTCTAATATGTTGACCTGGCATGATTCCCAAGCCTGCTGCTATTGTGGGGGAAGAAGTTCAATGCAGTGATTAACCATTTGGAAATCACCAAACTGCCTGAATTAATGTCCACCTCCAATGCTGATAACTACATTAACTTGAATTATTGCGTTGAAATTTCCTCATCAGGAAAACAATGCCTACCCAATAGGCCATTCTGGGGATTAAATGAAATAACCAGAGATTAACGCAGTATTTGGCATGTAGTAAGCCTTGAATAAATGTTAGCATGAGAGGCTAATAAATGGGACCACTCCTGTCTCCTTATTGGCAGAATTCCCCAAGACCACAACAATAGGTACCAATTAGCCAGGTTCAAAATATAGGCCTAGGCCTCATTTGCTACAAAATTGTACAACTGAAACTATCAGTCACTCACCTCAAAGGAATAAAGGATTTGAATAGAAGAGCAGGAGAAAAAGGTTTCCTTTTTACACTGAGATTTTGGAGGTGGCACACAGACCTCCTAAGCAAGGAGTACCAATGCCATGTGCTGCAGGATCCAGCACCTGGTCACACATTCGTTCACATGTTGGCCCTTTTCCTCCTCCTGCACTTGACCATGAAAGGGTCAGAAATCTGGACTAGAGAGTGCAGGAGGAATCAGAACAGCAGTGTGGGAAATCAGAGAAAACACTCACGGTCGAGGAGCCACCCAACGCTCCCAAACCTGAAGTTGGCCTGATTCAGAGCAGCAGAAGAGTTTATCAGTTGGAATAAGGCTTGAGTTTTGATCATTGCACCAGTCTGGACATTTAAATTATTGAAAAGGGCCTGCATTTTGACTTCACAGAGCCCAGCACATTTGGGAACAGCTGAGACTCGGTCCAGCAGTGGGGGATCATAGGTGCATTGCTCTCACATATAATGGGTATTCCACATTTGCTGAAATTGATTGAAATGACAGTGACTCCATATCAAATCGAGGCTTGGCTGTGCTGTGAAGAGGGACATACACAGCTTTGGGGTCCAGATAGACCTCTCTTAAACCTGACTTTTCTCTGCCTCTTCCTTGCTTTTCTTGAGCTGCACTACCTCATCCTGGGTCTCAGCGTGATCACAATTACAGAGAAAATTAAGTGCTTCATGTTAAATATCTAAGGCTATACTTAGCCCTAGCCTTCAATATAAACTCTTTGCATTTCCATCTTGACTGGATAAAGAAATAATGGCAAAAGGCATTGTTATAGTCTTCCAGGTTCTTTGATAAGTATTTTAACCTAAAGAACATTTAAATGTATTGCCCTTTGAGTCTTGAACTACCAGAGAAATCTTTTTAAAAATGTGATGGTATGACCAGCTCTATAACACCTTTTCTTCCCAAGGTGAGCTAACCCTCCACTCAAGGGAGAGACTATGGGAGAAGCAGTCCAGTACTTGTGCCCTGCTACCCTCATCGAGTCTTAGGTCCGACAGATCTTATGCACTCCCGGCCAGCTTAACTGCTCCTTCTATAAAATCAGAACAGTCAGAATCATAACATCACCCTACTTCATTGGATTTTGTGAGCATGTAAGGATATAATGTAAAAAACATACTTAGGCCCCCAAAATGTGTCTATTGATACCATTAGCATCAGCATTATAAGAGGGACATTATGAGGTCATCCCTATGAGTTAGGTAAAAGCTCTTCTGGTTCTCTCATGTCTTTAACTTTGTTAAACTTTTATAATACTTCCATCATTTTTATTTTTTTAAATATATTTTATTGATTTTTTTTTTTTTTACAAAGAGGAAGGGAGAGAGATAGAGAGTTAGAAACATCAATGAGAGAGAACCATTGATCAACTGCTTCCTGCACACCCGCCACTGGGGATGTGCCCACAACCAAGGTACATGCCCCTGACCGGAATCGAACCCGGGACCCCTCAGACCACAGGCCGACGCTCTATCCACTGAGCTAAACTGGTCAGGGCTTATTTTTATTTTTTATTAAGTATAAATGGTTGTTTGAATGTAGTAATTAAGTAAAATGTCTCATCAACAGATAACTCAGATTCCTTTTGCTCCCCTAATAAAATAAAGAGGCAGACTCCACAGTAATTCTCAGTATGAGCTGAGGCACGGCAGCATGAGTCTGTGTCCCTGCCTTCCCCAGTCAGGCGTTGGTAAGAGCAGCATCTGAAACTGAAAGACTGCATGGATTATAACTCCTACAGAGACATAAAGCTAAACACTACCATAAGGTGTACTTAGGTGGGGACAACAGGATCCAGCGGTTTTAGAGTCCTGGATTCCCAGTCCAAATGTGTCTGTTTTCTCATTTGCAAACCAGGAAGAAGAATCCTATATAATAAAAGCTTAATATGCTAAGTGTCTGGTCGTCTGGTCATCCATTCAACCAATCAAAGCATAATATGCTAATGATATGCTAAGGTCACTCAACCTCTTGCTATGATGTACACTGACCACCAGGGGCAGACAATCAACCAGTGGATTAGTCTCTATAACAGCCATGGGCAAACTACGGCCCGCGGGCCGGATCCGGCCCGTTTGAATGAATAAAACTAAAAAAAAAAAAAGACCATACCCTTTTATGTAATGATGTTTACTTTGAATTTATATTAGTTCACACAAACACTCCATCCATGCTTTTGTTCCGGCCCTCCGGTCCAGTTTAAGAACCCATTGTGGCCCTCGAGTCAAAAAGTTTGCCCACCCCTGCTCTATAATGAGCACTGACCACCAGGGGGCAGATAGTCAATTGGTTGACCAGTCCCTATGACGTGCACTGACCACCAGGGGGCAGGCACTCTGACCGGTAGATTAGCTTGCTGCTGGGGTCTGGCCAATCAGGACTGAGCGAGATGGGCTAGGGTCCCTCCCTGACTGGCCAACCTCCTGCACCCCTCCCCAGCCCCAATTGTGCACCGGTGGGGTCCCTCTGCCTGGCCTGCACTTTCTGGAAATCTGGGACCCCTTGGGGGATGTCAGAGAGCCAGTTTTGGTCCGATCCCACAGGCCAGCCTGAGGGACCCCACTGGTGCACGAATTCGTACACCGGGCCTCTAGTAAAATAATAGTTATCTTACAGGGTGGTGATGAGAATTAAAAGGAATAATGTAGGTGAAAGCACTGGTTAAATTCTGAGATGCTATGTAATGTTAATGAGTGTTACAATTGTCAAGCCCGGCTCATTCTTCTTGAAGAACCAGACAAGGATACAGGATGGTGAAAAGGGACTTGGGCATGAAGGAAAGACTGCAATCCTACTTCCACCACCAGGTGGTCAGTTCACTTTGCTGGTGAAAGAACTTCCATGTAACAAGCAAGAGGAATATGCTATTTCTGAAGCTGCACCATTTCTATATTCAACAGAATCTATTACTTTTATAGCAATTAATTCCACCATCGTTAATGAGATGGAGTAGTTCGGTGTCACAAGAAAGGTAATAGAAGCCAGAGAACTTTTGTTTGAATCCTGGTTCTTCAGCATATTAATTGACTTTGGGGCAAGTCATTGAATTTGCATGACCTCGATTGTCCTATTTGTAAAATGGGATAATATGTGCTTCATGAGATTGTTAGGGGGGTAAAGAATACATTAAATAGTGCTTTCTAGTTCATCTGTTCTGCCTTTTGGAAAATGTCCAGTGGGCACAGGGCAGATGAAATACTGAGCCCCTTAGTTCTGCCTGGCTGGAGACATTGGGAGTCAGGGAGCTAATAGAGATCTCCTGGCGTCGAGGGTAAAGTCAAGCCCTTTGTGTTCAGTCTGGGTGATGGGCACAGAGTGACTGGCTAAGTTAGAAAAGACCCTTGTTTGGGCAGGGTAGGATTGCAGGCGCATCCTGTAATCAGTGTCACCAGGAACCTTGGAGGCGGAATGCTCCGGAAACAGCAGGAGCAATTCTCACCAGGTGACATTCTCTTGTATGCCAGCTTTCTATGGGTTACACTGGAAGAAGAGGAAACATGATATGTTTCTGGACAATATGTTTCTTTTTCTCCTTTGAAGGCTCAGAGCATGAAGATTAAGAAGTGAAGCCGTCGGAACAGCTCACTGCCTGATCTTCTCACCACCCTGAGAGCCTCCCGCTCAGCGACTGGGGCTCATTTTCCATGCTAGTCAAGCCTCACGTGGAATCCCATCGGTCTATTTCCCCTTGATCTCGAGCCAGTGCACCAATGTTCTTCACAGTGGGGGAGGGGACCCAGGACTCACACAAGGCAATCCATTAGGATACAGCAATAAATTAGCAGGTCTTTGATTTATGCTTAGTCTTAGCTCATCCAATGTTGTAAGTTTTGTAATGTGAATAATATATTAGCAGAGCAGTGCATCTATATAAGGTATAAAGTTATTTATCACAGTTGTGTTTAATTATTATTATATGTAGAAACAAATAATACGTAAACTGCTAGGTATATACAATTTTTTAAAATTATATGTCCTTAGACTGTAAGTTCTTCAGAAGCCAAGACGAAGGCATTCATCTTTGAATCCCAAGCTTTCGGTATATTGACTGACAGTTGAGAAAGGATGGAGGGATAAATGAAATATATGCATATATTTATTGGGTACGTGCTATGGGCAAAGTCCAGTTCCAGGCACTTCAGATTCAGAGACTCCTAATTGTCTGAAGAAGACAATCATGTAACAACCATCCAGAAGACAATGTGGTGAGAGCTCCATGTGAATTATAATTGCACTGATGTGACAGCCTAGAGGAAATGATTCATTTCAGTAAGGTCAGCAGCAGACTGGGCCAGCTTCACTCAGGAGGGGAAGCTGCACTGAGCCATAAGGGGTGAGCAGGAATCTTTCAAGCTTTTGGGGGAAGGGGGCAATGGATTAGGAAAAATGTGTAATTCTCTGTAACTTCTCATAAATCGCACCCAGTTGAGTACATTGGGAAGTTTGCGTAAATACAGCTGCCATTTCTAAACATGTATTGGCTGAGATAGCTTTAGTGATTACTAATAAAGGCTGTATCTTCATTGACTAAGAAATAAAAATCATTTCTCACTTCTGACAATTACAACACTAAAGATTGGGAGGATTCCAGGCACAGTTCGGTTCAAAGGGTCACAATATCGTCAAGATCTCCACTTCATTTCCTTTAGGAACCCTGAGTCTGCCTTCCACTGTGCTTTCCTCTTGGACTGGCTTCGCACCGACACTGGCCTGACAAATCCAGGCCTCACGTCTACAACTTCAACCTTCAGAGACAGAGAGGACCCCGGGTCCCAGCAGCCTGAGCAGGTCTCAGTGTGAACCCTTGGTCATGCATTAGGCTCGGTCACATTTCCATTTCTGCATCAAATGTCATCCATGTGCACGGAGATAGGTGGGATTCAGTTTCACCAGTCACGTGGGTCCTCCAGTGGAAATCAAGGAGTTTCAAATAGAGAAAGAGGGACTCTGATACTGCAGGGCAGCCGATGGAACTCTCCGACAGGTCTGGAAGCCCCATGCAGTCTTTGGTGAAAAAGGCATGCATTCATTTTGCAGGTTGTGAAGGTGAAGGAACCTGACTTGTTTTTAACCTCCTGAAAATTCTCACCCAGTTTTCTCCATTTTGTACTATTTTGCCTCAGTCCTTGAGATAAACCCTCTTCCTGCAGCAGAGACACACCAGCTTGGTGAGGAAGAACTGGGCTTCCTTTGTTTTGGCTTCTCTTTTATTTTATTTTTTTTAACATTTTAGAAACTTAAAAGCTAAGTAACTAACTCATACTCAAAGCACACTGTTTTATTCTCAGCCTCCCATGTCTGATTATGATATTGTTATCTTTTCTTCCGAGAAATAGATATTTGCTTTATCTTGTATAAAACCAGCCTGTCTTCCTGGGCGAAGTGCGAGAGTATAATAACCATTTTGTTCGACAGAGATTGGCTTCAAAGACACTGGTACTTTACGAAGAAATGGAAAACATCTCTGAAAAAGGAATCCAGGCAGAGCCATATTGTCCACAGTAGAAGCTACACCCATTCATGGGGTCTATTCTTGTCCTGAATCCAATTCTTTCGCCTGAGTCTCCTCTTCACAAAAGAGTCTCCCAGTTTCCATTGGAGACTCACTCCGTATGTCAGACCCCTAGCTTTCTCCTTTATTCTACTGTATTCTTTGCCCAAGGTGGCTTGACATTCAATAAATATTAAATGCAGCAGTAATAATGATGATGACAACTGCGTGAATAAATAGAAAGAAAGAATCCCCTTTAAGCTTTCCCAGATTGTCTGCACTCTGACTTCAGAATAAGAGAAACGTCACCTCTTGGGGTCAAGCGGAATATCTTTTGGCCTCTTCCTAGATTATTACGTCATACTCATTTTTCCAAAGTCAAAGGGTAAAGCTCTCCACCAGAGTAAGGTCATCCCTGAATGGACACAAGGCCCATTTAGAGATCGTGGTAACAGTATTTTTGGCATTTGGTTCTCAGGTGGAATTGAGTCTTATCTCATCTCTAAACCTCAATTAAAGTAGCTTTAAACTCACAATGTTGGCTTGCATATATCTCACTGGGCTGTGAGTGTTTTCATAATGACCACAGCTTGTACATGTTATCTAGCTCACTCAGGCACTGAACCTGAGCTACAGTAGGTGTTCATTAAATATTTGCGAATGCATAAATGAGGTGTTTTTTTTAATTATTTACCTTCTCAAATATGGACGTTCTGCACATATACTCCCAGTTGGAGAGAACAGACCAAATGAACACTACCATGTTTTGAGCACAATTTAAGGCAAAAATTACAAATGACTTTCATTTTGCCAGCCAAGCCCTGGGTTTAAGAGTAGTATGAGTACACTGCTTGATTAGTGATGTCTGCCATGGACATAGGGCAGAGCAATGGCAGCATAGGGCCAGAGAGCTGACTTAGGGATGTTTTACTTCCAGCAAAGGGATAGATTTGCAGAGAAGAGGGAAGCATGTCCCGCTGGTGTATCTGAGTACACCACAATGCTTAGCAATGATACAATAAAAGATTGCCATTTGCATCTGTTGATAACTTGCTTACAATTACTTTTAAATAAATGGGCTCAGTCTTTCTGCATATGTGCAATATGCATGAACAAACATATGACCCTGGGTTATTTGAGAATTTTTAGAATCTGTTTACAATACAACCCCAACTAACCAACTCTTGGGGTTCCACCATTACAGGTTCACTTACCTTTATACAATAAAGAACAGACTTCGGTTGAAATGAAATAGAAAAGATTGTTGTCCATGCCTGCCATTTTACATTTGGCAAAGCAAGTCCTGAATTCCTGCACATAAGACAAACTCCAAAGATTAACTCCAAATCACCCCACCTCATGTCATTGCCTACTACACTATCACCTCTTCTGGGACCTTCTCTGAACTGGCAACTCTCTGCCATATCTTCCATTTGACTATCCAAATCCACTTCTGGGTGGCTGACCTCTTGGGTAACTGTCTTGTGCCCTTTGACCTTTCATTGAGTTCAGTCAGCAGAAGATAGAAGAGAAGAAGAGAGAAAACTCAGGTATTGCTTCTATTGAATCCCTCCCAGTGAGGTCACCTCAGCCTAGCGGTGTCCCCTGCCAGGTCACTGCAGCTTGCTCTGCACACAAACTCTCTCTGGCCTCCCAGGTTCCAGTAAACTCTCCCTCTCCCCGTCCCTGTGGGCCTGGCAGAGTAACAACCAGGGTCACCGCGGCTTGCTTGGGTCTTGGCGGTGCCCTTGTGGTTCCCGGCACCACATCCCACCTTCATTAGTCTCCAAGGAAGTAAACTCTGCTTGAGTTATAATTTCCATATGCCATCTTTTCTCTTTGGACCTTGACAGCTACAGTGCTTCTCCTGATAAGCCCCTGCCTCATATCACCCTACCATGACATTGAACATCTATTCTCCATCAGCCTTAGCATCTTCTGTGTTTCCTTGGACTTTAGTGGGAAGTCTCTGCTTCTGTCCACTGTGGAAGCCACTGCATGCAGTAGTCCCATATTACCTGTGTGGGGGCAGGGGGAAGGGGTTGTTCCAAGACCCCCAGTAGATGCCTGAAACTGTGGATAGTCCCAAACCTTATATATACTATGCTTTTTCCTACACATACAGACCTGTGATAAAGTTCAATTCATAAATTAGGCACAGTAAGAGATTAACAACAATAACTAGCAGTAAAATAGTATAATTATAACAATACTCTGCAATAAAACTTACAGGAGAGTGGTCTACCTCTCACTCTGATAACTGACTGGATATCTGAGACGGTGTCTGAGTGACTAAGAGACAGGAAGTGCTTACGGTGTGGACTCACTGGACAAAGGGAAGATTCACGTGCATGGAAGCTGAGATGGCCAGTGCCAGATTTCTTCACACTGCTGAGAAATGTGCACAATTTACTATTTCTGGACCACAGAGTAACTGACACTGTGGGAAGTGAAACCGTGGATAAGCGGGGAAGACAGTACTTATTTTAGGCATTGTCACAGTTACTCTATATCCTCATAAAGCAGGGCCCACTCTAATGATAGAGTAATACATTAAGCAAAATCTCAAAAGTAAAAAAAGTGAGAACCTGCTTTTTTAGTGGTATGATACTAGCATTTTTTACATCAAATGAAAGATTTTTAAAAATACGTATTTTATTTCAGAGAGGAAGGGGGAGAGAGAGAGAGAGAGAGAGAGAGAGAGAGAGAGAGAGAGAGAGAGAGAGAGAGAGACAGCACTGATGAGAGAGAATCATTGATCGGCTGTCTCCTGCACACCCCACACTGGGGATCAAGCCCACAACCCAGGCATGTGCCCTGATGGGGAATCGAACCATGACTGGATTCATAGGTTGATACTTAACCATTTAGCCACACCTGCAGGACCAAATGCAAGATTTTTTAAAGAAATATTACCTTCAATTAGAAACATAATTATTCTAAGGCTAGTAGAAAAAAAGTACTTCAAAAATTTTTTTTAGATTTTTAGTGCATACCCATATGTACAAGACACGGTGAGGAGAACGCACTATAGAGATGACTTAGGACATTATTCCTACACTTAAACAACTTCTGTAATTAAATGAACAAGCAAACACTCACACGCTCATCTCCTAAGTGCACTGAAGGCTATTAGATGCCCATGTGTTTATATAAAACTTTTCTATTTTTAAGCCCCTCCACATCTGTGCAATGGACATACTACTATTCTACTTTAAAATATTAAATAGTGGAGCATGAGAGGGGCTAAGTGACTTGATCAGACAGACGGACACATCAGAGTGAACCCACAAGTTGAGGCAACCGATTCTTATCCATTAAGACTCTGTCCTTGCAGTCAAATAGCTGCCTTCTTAATGCCCTCATCTCCACACCTTTAGTTTCAGAGCCAATTCAGTTTGCAGCTCAATGTTTCCAGCTGAAGGGGATTTTGCCTCCCAATTCCACTCCCGCCCCCCGCACCAGGAGACATTTGAAAAATATCTGACGACAATTTTGGTTGTCCCCACTGGGAGAGAGAATGTACTGACCAAGGACTGACCAAGCCAGAGATGCTGCTAGACATCCCACAATGCACAGGACCGCCCCCATGACAAGGCACATATATAGTGCCTTGTCCTAGGAGACCTCCCCCAGCCCCTCTGCTGACAGGACTCCAAGCCGTGCATCTCATCCTTGCTGCCAGGTCTCTGGTCTCAGGGTTTCAGCCGGGCCATTCACTCGTCCAAGTTATTTCAATGTTCTGAGCCTCATTACTCGGAAACACACTGCACCTCTCTGTGCTGTATGCTCTCATCTTTGAAGGCTTCCTATGAAAATTAAATGGGATAATGTAGAGGCAGCTTTATCACTTTCACCTCCAAGTACTTTGAGCAAAAAGCATTTGCCACCGTCCTGTCTAGCATGAGAGAGAAGGCGTCTCTCCTTCGAGCGAGTGAGACCCAACATGTTTAAACAGCCGGTTCTCATTACGTAAATCAGAATGCTGGCTCACCCTCTTCCAGAAATGCTCTGGACGGGTCTGATTCTCCGTCTCCGGGGTTTGTGTTTTACATATTGAAATAAAGGTCCCGGCCTAGAGAATCTCGGGTTCTTTTTTCTCCTTCTTGTTTAATAGCTGTGCTTCCAGCTGGTTTTATTTAAGGCTATGCTTTTGATCTCTTTTCAATTCTGGGCCTGGGTCCAACTTGGCTGTCAATATTTCAAAAGCTCCCTCCGAGACAGCCTTGCTTTGAAGATGGCCCCATGCCAATCAGGAGTACTGGTCTACCCCGTCTGACAGTGTGGTGAGTGAGCTGGGGTTTCAGGTCCGTCCCATTACGTGTCCGATAGGAAAAGTACCAGTCAGCCTGTGGTGATGCTGCCCAGGCCACTGCAGAGTCAGAGCACAGTAGAGCCAGATGTGATTGCATCATCCACTCAGTCCAACAGACTAATTTAACAGATGAGAACACCGAGGCTCAGAGCACAGAAGTCTCACACGAGACATCTATTTTCTGACTCTGCATCCAGGCCTCCAACCACAGTGCTACACTGCTACAC
>NW_005871615.1:410320-441132 GCF_000147115.1 Myotis lucifugus | reverse complement strand
GGAGAGTTGGAGCAGAGGAAAGACTAAGAAAGACAGATTCACTTGTTACATCTTTCCTTTCAGATGACATGAATGGATTAAATTATTGCATAATGAGGAAAAGTTTTGCAATAATTACAAGAGCCCATGTGTTCTAATCCTTGGTACCAGAGATATGGAAGAAATAGGTAGGGATTATAACATTTAAATAGTTTATTTTTTCTAACTTTTAAATATTAAGACATATGGCATGTGGGCCTGCAATTGTTCTCCTGGGCCCTGCTGATAAGAGGGGTGGGATTTCCTGGAATCAGGAGATCGTGTCTGATGCTGCTGAATATGCCCTCAGTATAGCTTGGGACCGCTCTGCATTTGAGAAGTATCACTGCACGTTTGTCAGATGAATCAAAGGCAGACTCTTCCTGCAGGTACAAGAAAGAGACCTATTTTGAGATCCACAACCTGAATGGGCTTATCAAGGGAGCCTCAGGCAGAAACTGATTTAACCCAGCTCTGGGGTAGTATTACCAGCACCACTGCAAGCAGAGACAGGAAATGCCAACAGGAAAAAGGCTTTTGATAATTGAACAGTCTTGACGATAGGGCTTATCCTAAAAGGTGTCATTTTTCTCTCCTGTAACTAAGGATGCAAATACATTTCCTCCTACAGAAGAGGGAAGCAGAGACCTGGAAGGAATCACAGAGCGGGGACAGTGCAGGGGAAACGCAGAGCCTCCTGAAAGTTCCACATCTGTGAATTTTCACAACCATATAGCAACTCCACCACACCAAGGTCATGGGTGCTGACCTTTGAGCACCTGCAGCTCAGCAGTCAGAGAATTCTATAATCAGTTAAGGTACCAGAAGTAAGGGAGGCAGCACTCTAAGGTGAACTAGTGAGGTTGGGGATGATATAGCCCAGAGTATCGGGACCTGAGAAGGAGAACTTGGAGATTGTATACATTTGTCAGATTCTAATTCCAATTGAAATTCATAAATGGTTTAATACATTGAGAAGGTGTGCTATTTTTCAACTAATACTCTTATCTTTATGAAATCCAAACAAAGAACTTTCTCAAGCATAACCAAGAGAGGGGTCAATCTACTGAGAATTTTAATAAAACTTCTGGTGCCTAGATTGGTTATTCCGAGAAAATATACTTCTTGTTGAATGACAAGGAAACAGAATGAAATGAGCATAATGCATTTGTATACTGCAAATTCCATTCTCTAATATTTTTATTATATCATATTATAAAATTATAATACCTCTAATAGGAGAAAGCTGGTATGATTCCTGAGCTACAGATGAGTAATTTAGGATGCATGGAATATAATTAATATGCCCAAGATCATGAAGCTAGTCCCCAACAGATTCAAATCTAGGACATCTCACCTTACATTCTTGATTTTTGCACTTTGCACTCTACTTCTGGCCTTGGTACTAACACGTATAGTTGACATGAGACTATGCGTTATTAGCTAGTGAGTTAGTTTCCTATTGCTTCTATAGGAATGATCACAGTCTGAGGGATTAAGACAACACATAATTGCTATCTTCCAGTCCAGAACAAATCAGTAGGGCTATCCTCTTTCCAAACTCAAGAAGCATAAATCTGTTTTCCTGACTTTTCCAACTTCTAGAAACCACTTTCATTCCTTGGCTCATGGCCCTTTCCTCCATCTTCAAAGGCCATCACTCACCTCTGCTTCCATTATCACCTCTTTTTTTTCCTGATGTTGACCTTCCCAATTCCCCCCTAATAAGCACCCTTTGGGATTACATTGAGGCAACCTGGATAATCCAAAATAATCTCTCCATCTCAAGATCCTTAATTTATATATCTTCAAAGTCCCTTTCACTTTGTAAGGTGATATCCTTCTGGGGATCAGGATGGGGACATGTCTGCAGGGGGCCTACCAACAGCTACTTATTTATTGCTAATGGCAGGCAGGTTGTAGATGTTTTGCCTTTATTGAGTGCTGGCAGAGTTCAGAATCTCCCACAGACAATGAGGGGTCAGTCTCATCCTGGCCCATTGCCCAACTGCATTAAACAGGAGTCAATGTAAGTGGCCAGAGGAGATGATGGTCTTTCTACTTCTAGATGGTCAGAGGCCCTGGCCCAACAGCCCTGTCTTGGCAGAATTTACACAGCCAGGTGTCCACACAGGCTCCCTGGGTAGGGATAAGTCTGAAGAAAGCACTTGATCAAGGAGATAGGGACCTCTGTCTTAGTAGAAGAGGAGAAATTATTTTGTGTCAAAGCTACATGCAAAATCACATGATCTGTAAAAAAGAAAGGGACAAGGGGGTTAACTGGCTCCAAGTTATCTTCCTTCTCTCACTCAGATGCCCATGAGTCATCAGCTCTGCAAATAACTATCCTCAGCCTTAGTTTCTTCATCAGCAAAATGGAAATGAAAGAGCCTTAGTACCAACTGCTGGGATTCTCAAACGGCTTACAATTTACACTGTAGAGAGCTCACCCCAATCCTTAGCATGTAGCTCAAAATAATGATTTTCTTCATTGTGGTTCAATGTTGTATCCAGTTTGCTGCACAGATTGGTTATGTAACCTCTGGCTTTGTTTCTGGCAGCTTTGCTTTTCCTCATTAAAAGATGAAATAATAAATATTTACCTACTAGGGTTACTAACATCAGATTATTTATCAGCGCTCACAATTCAAGTGCTATGGCCCATAAACTGCTGGCCTGTGCCTTGTGGTGTACGTGACATTTTCAGAGCTCTGTGTCAAACACATAAGAGACATTTTCTATCAACCTGATGCATTTCAACATTAATACATGAATGTATGCTAGTAAATGTGTTCATCACTGAAGGACTGGCTGCACCAATGATGCTGGTCTCTGCTGTTCTGTGTTTGTTCTCAGGAGGTCTCTTGGTCCTATAACATCTTCTTTCCTGTCTTCACAGTGTATTTCAAGTCTCTGCTCCCCATGGAATACATCCTTGACCCCTCTCCTGCCTCTCTCATTTCGTCTTCTTGTCTTCAATGCTTGGATTTTAACTCTTAGTTCATTCTAGCTGGGCTTCCCTGTGAATAAGCCATCTATGGTATTATGTACAAAACTGAAGATATCACCCTGGCTGGGTGGTTCAGTTTATTGGAACATTGTCCCATACACCAAAAGGTCACTGGTTTGATTCCTAGTCAGGGCATGCATCTGGGTTGCAGATTTGATTCCTGATCGGGGCTTGTATGGGAGGCAGTGGATCAATGTTTCTCTCTCACATCAATGTTTCTCTCTCCCACTTTCTCTCTCACTAAAATCAATACAGAAACATATCCTCAGGTGAAGGTTGAAAAAAACACACCCTAAAGATACCACCCTGACTGTGTTCTCATTAGAGCTCTGTGGACTTAAAGTTGCCTTTGTAGTCATGGAGGCTGGCTGTCCATCAGAGTTCAGCACAGAAGTCATCTTAGTTTGGGTTTGCCCACAAGAAGCCTTAGCAACAAGGATACAGGTGAGTGTAAAAAGCACAAAGAGGAAACCGGAGGAGAGAACCTGTAAAAGAGAGCAGGCAATAGGGTTTGTTATCACTGTGGACTACTGGAGAATTCTGAAACTATGTGGAACATGCTTCTCAGAATTAGTCCATGGGAAGGACAAGTGACCTGGTATTTTAACACGGATTGCTACGGTCTTGGAGAACTTCTGGGGCAGTGGGCATAAGTTCCTTATTATTTCTAGTTAGTTGTATCATGGACTCTGATACAACTTAGGACTTTGAGAAAAGAGAGCAGGGGCTAAAAGTTGGAAATTTGTCAGGACAAGCAGAGGTGGGGGGTACACTGACAGCCTCTGCCTTAGGAGTAAAAAACATAAAATTGGAATCAATTAAAACTGGACTCTGAGGGAAAATATTCAGTAACTCTGCCCATTTTAAATCAGATTGTTTTGGGGTATTTTTGATTATTGAGTTGTATGAGTTCTTCATACAGTTTGAATATTAACCCTTATCAGGTTATTTGATTTACAAATATTTTTTGGTTGCCTTTTCATTTTGTTGATTGTTTCTTTTTCTACATAGAAGCTGTTTGGTTTTATTGGTCTTCACTTTTGTTGCTTGTGCTTTTGGTTTTATACCAATAAAACGTGTTGCCAAGACCAATGTCAAGGAGCTTTTCTCCTGTTTTCTTCTAGGATATTTATGATTTTGGGTCCTATGTTAAAGCATTTAATCCCTTTAAAGTTTATTTTTGTTATTGTTATATGTTTTTTGTGGGTTTTTTTGCATGTGGTTATATAGTTTTTGCAATATAATTTATTAAAGGAACTACCCTTTTCTCATTGCATGTCCTTGGCTCCCTTATCAAATATTAGTTCATCATATATGTGCAGGTTTATTTATGGACTCTCTGTTGTGTTCCATTAGTCTATATGTCTATTTTTATGCTAGCACCATACTGTTTTAATTACTATAGCTTTGTAGTATAGTTTGAAATCAGGTTGTGTGATCCTCTAATTTTCTTCCGTCTCAGGATTATTTTAGCTATTCAAAGTTCTTTGAAACTCCATGCAAATTTTAGTATCTCTTTTCTTTTTCTGTGAAAAAAAATGCTATTGAAGTTTTTATAGGGATTGCATTCAATCTATAGATGGTTTGGATGGTATGGACATTTTAATAATATTAAATCTTCTAATCCATAGACATGGAATATCTTTCCATTAGTCTTTTCTTCAGTTTCTTTCATCAATATTATATGGTTTTCTGTGTACAGATCTTTCATCTCCTTAGTTAAATTTATTCCTAAGTATTTTATTGGTTGTGGTGTTATTTTGAATGTGATTATTTTACAAATGGTCAACATGTAGGTACATGAGTAGATTCTCAAATCACTAATCATTAGGGAAAGGCAAAACAAAACCACAATGAGATATCACCTCACACCTGTTAGAATGGTTATTATAAAAAAGCAGATAACAAATGTGGTGAGGATTTGGAGAAAAGAGAACTCTCACACTGTTGGAGGGGGATGTAGAATGGTGTACCCAATATGGAAAACAGTATGAAGCTCCCTCAAAAAACTAAAAATAGAACTTCCATATGATCCAGCAATTCCACTTCTGGGTCTATATCCAAGTGATATTGAAGAAAGAAATGCCTTTCCATGTTTATTGCAACATTATTCACAGTAGTCAAGATGTGGAAACAACCTAAGTGTCTGTCAATTGGTGAATGGGTAAAGAAGATGTATACATGACACCATAGATGGACCTTGAGGGCATTATGCTAAGTGAAAGAAATCACACAGAGAAAAGCAAATACTGTATGGTATCATTTATATATGAAATCTAAAAAAGCCAAACTCAAGGGTATAAACTTCCAGTTAGAAGATGAATAAATTCTGAGGATATAATATACAGCATTGCGAGTATAGTTGACAATACTTGAAAGTTTATTATATACTTGAAAGTGGCTAAGAGAGTAGATCAGAATTTAAGTGTTCTCACTATAATAAAGAAATGATAATTATGTGATGTGATGGAGATGTTTGCTAACTCTATGATGGTAATCATATTACATTATTTTGTATCAAATTAACTTTTTGTGCACCTTAAACTCAATGCAATAAGCCAATTACATCTCAGTAAAACTTGGGGGAAATTTAACTCAAAACCCTTTTTCTACCATATTCTGTATGATCTTAAATTACTCCATTTCCTTTATCTAAACCTGATTTCCTCCTAAAAGTGGATATTACAAGGTAGGTTTACTACCTTTTGTCATTGCTATAAGAATTAAATAAAATAACAAACTTAGTATACTGCCTAGTCCATTTATAGAATAGTTATCATTATTTTTATTAAAGCCAGTATTAGCATAACACAATAGTCTGCACATAGTAGACCAACCTAATAAATATTTACTAAATCTAAATTTATATATACCAAAAGTCTATAAGTATCTCCAAAAGACATTAACTTGAATTTTCCTGATTTGTATTTTTCCACCACACTACTCAGAGTGACAGAAAATTACAGACATTATTGAAAAGAATTCTTCAAGCATCAGGGATGCATTTTAATATATGTTAACAGAATGACTTTGCTTCCCAGCACTTCACAGAAAATAAGCTAATTAGGAGGAAGAAAAGAACATAAAAAGAAAATATTCTTCAAACAAGACATGAAAAGAGAGCTATTCTTCAAATATTTATAGGGCTTTGGCCCCAGAGTCTCCCATGTTTTCATCTCAATTCAACAGCCTCAGGGAACTGGGGGAGGGTGTATTGTGTAATATGGTGGGATGGGAGAACCCCAGAGAATTACAAGGTTGCAAGACTTGGAATCATGCTAGGAGGGTCTGGACCGTGTTCTCCACCTCCTTTCCCTGGGTAATAGATGCTGGGTAGAGAGAGATTGGAAGTAAAGGGATTTTGAATTGGGAAGACTTAGAAGGAACAAAAATTTTGAAAAATGAAAATAAGACTTTTCATTGTTGCAATAGTTATAGTTCTTTAGGTTGCAAGACACAGAATTCCCATGATGAGAGGAAGATACTAGAAGGAATCAGAGGATCAGTTTTAGATCCGAGACTTGGGAAGGGCTCGCTAGACCTCAGTCCAGGGCTGGGTGGTCTTGACTCCTGGCAGGTTGGTGTCATGATATGACTCAGCACCAATGCCTCCTGTTCGCATGTGACATTCCCAGAAGAAAGAGCAGCCCAGCTGGAGACAGCTGGCGGTGCTGCAGGTCAGTCAGAGGTGCTAAGGGGCAGAGTCCCATGGCATAGAGGTGGCCACTGGGAGAGGCGGCCGATGCCCTGGCATTTCGTGCTGGTCTATACTCTGTCTTCCACTCTGCTCTTCTCCCTCTAGGGCTCCTGAGAGACTTCAAGTGGGACAAGGCTGAGGGTTTCTTTCTTTTGAGAAGTTTCTTTGACTCCAGAGAGTTATAAAATGCAGGCTAGAGACCAGGAGACAAGTAGCAGAGAACTGGTGACTTTAAGGCAGTCAGATAAAGGGGTGAAACACTGAATGTTATTTTTAATAAACTAAAAAAAAGTATTTATTTTTTTATATATTTTTTTATTGATTTCAGAGAGGAAGAGAGAGAGAGATAGAAACATCAATGAGGAGAATCATTGACTGGCTGCCTCCCGGATGCCCCCTACTGGGGTATCAAGCCCACAACCCGGGCATGTGCCCTCATGGGGAATTGAACTGTGACCTCCTGATTCATAGGTTGATGCTTAACCACTGCGACACACCGGCTGGGCAACATAAAGTATTTCTTAGTCATTATCTGAATTGAAACCATGTGAGTTCCTTCTTAAAATTCACACTCCTAGGTGCCATCCATAATCTGTAAATCCTGGCCTATAGAGTCAAGGGTTTGTACATTTAATAAAACCCGAGTTGGTTCTGATAACCTCCATTAATTGCTAAGACACACATGTTTTCAACCCCAGTCTTGCATAGACTAGTAGTCTGGAAAATTTCCTTGAGATGCCTTTGCTTCTGTTTTCAAAGGTTTTAATAGGCTCTGATGATTTCTTCTGCATACAAAACCATACCCATTGGGCCCACCATTGATGGGCACTCAATAAATGTGAGTTCTCTCTCCCTCCATAAATCAGCTTTGTCTCTGATATAAAATTATCTTGGCACATTACAGAATCAGACAGTTAAAATAAAATAAAAAACTCCAGACACTGAATGGATCCAGCTTGAATTGTGCAAACTACCAACAGCTGGCTATTGAGCGACTGGTATGTGCCCAGCATTCCATTAGATGATGTGAAAAAAATTAGCATTTTAGGAACAGACTTTTATGCCTTAAGAGGTCATCTTGACAGATGACATCAATGCAAGGACATTTCAGAACCAGAAAATGTTGAAGATGGAGGATACCTTAGGATTTCTGGTTAAACCCTCCCATTACATAGAGAAAGAGAAGAAGAAACTGTGAAGTTGAGATTTCCTCAAAACTATAGAGACAATGAAGGAGAAATATACCAGACTCAGGTGGAACAACTCAGAGATCACTTTTCTTTTGAATGCAAGAGTGATTTTCTATTTTTAAAAAATTATTATCAGCTAAAACATTTCTTCTCATCATATGTGACATGGCAGTTCAATAATTACAAGCAAACCTTCTCTGTTTGAGGTAGGACCCAGATGTCCACGGTTATACCCACTTTGACCCTTTAAGGAACCTGTCAAAACTTGGCTATCCAAATATCGCCAACATAACCTGTCAATAAGACAAAGATGAGTTTCTTGCTTACTGAGGTAAAGGAAAACACCATCTTTGCAAAGCTTTGGCAATGTCTCAGCATCAGGGTGGTGAGATCAGAATTTACTGAGACTTAGAAGTTTGGCATAAGAAAGGTATTTCAATGTGGGGACTTTATAAGAATTGAGTAAGAATCGTGATCAACAGTCTGAGATCGGTGAAAATGACCAAGGGAAGAATTTGTGGTAAAAGATTCAAAGAATTTTAGGTGCAAAATACCTATTAGTGCTTTCCATTGAAGAGTAAATGAGTCTCTTAGGAAGTTTCTGAAATGAACAACCTAATCATTTGTTTTGGGGAGGACAGTTCTAGCAAAGTAAAGTAATGTCTTCATTAAGACAGTAGAATAGCAAAGCCAAGGTCAGGTAGACAATAAAGAGAGGTACCTGTTCTTCATGCTCAGGCACAGTGGAGGTTTAGGGGTAGACAACTGGTTTTGAAACCTTTAAGAGTTTTTTGCATCAGAGCTAGAATATGACCCTCACCCTGACCCTGAGCCTCCATCAGTGAATCCTTAATGTAGACAACACCCAATGCAAGGCATCCTAGCTTTACTCTATATGAAAATTGTGAAGCCTCAAAATGATTCATCTTGGCCTTGTGAATGTGTGTGTTTTGCTCTGTGCTGGCTTTCCTAAAAATAGATCCAAGTAGACTTTAAGCAGCATCATTTTATCATGTTCAAAAGATACACAAAACTTTTATTTTTACTACTTATTCTTGTTTTCATTGGTTGTGCATATGACTGTTTTCTTCTTCAGTCATAACTGCTTCATTAAATTTGAAATCACTGGAGAAAAAAGAAAATTGTGAAGTCTCTTCTGTCATCTAATCTTGCCTTCACTTCCACACCTTCTCTTCAGTCTGTCCATCTCCACTCGTGTCTGATGTCCCATGAAGCCTCATCAGTCTCCACCTTCAGACACTGCTATAAATAAGACCATGCCTGCACGTCAGGGGTGGGCAGACTTTTTGACTCGAGGGCCACAATGGGTTCTTAAACTGGACTGGAGGGCCGGAACAAAAGCATGGATGGAGTTTTGTGTGAACTAATATAAATTCAAAGTAAACATCATTACATAAAAGGGTACGGTCTTTTTTTTTTTTTTTAGTTTTATTCATTTCAAATGGGCCGGATCCGGCCTGCGGGCCATAGTTTGCCCATGGCTTGTCTAGCTTCATCCTGCTTCTGGCCAGCCCAGTGACCTAACACATCTGGCCTAGCCCTGATCCCCAGACCATGTGCTGCTATCAGTCCAGAACTTTGGGGAGCTCCAACTTTATCCCCCTGAGAAAGAGTTTGACACCCAGCCTGCCAATCTATACTTTTTGGTGATAATTTTTATGTTGACACAAGGTTTGACAAATAACAATTATTAAGAAATGTATTGAATTCTCAAAAGACACGATTAGTCAAAAAAAATCCCAAAAATAATGATTCCCTGACTGAAAACAAGACCTTCTCTCTTTCACCTCATATTGATTATGTTTCTACTTGTTGCTAGATATTCTAGGTAATGATAAGGATGCTCTATGAAATGAAATAACATCTCTTGGGAATAAATTGAGATGAACTTTGTCATAAAACATTTCAAGATGGTATGCCAGGTAGATTGCTTCATCTGGGTGTGACAAACTTGCATTCTAAAAGCAGGCATGGCATTGCTTAGCTGATAGTGATTGTCAGAATTAGAGGTTAAACTAGAATGTACCAGATATGTGGTATGTAGCCAGTCCATTTGTAGTAGTTATTATTTTCACTTTCTTTTGTGGGACCTTCTACTCATGTCTATAAATACTTTCAAAGGTAGCTATTGCTACCTTTGAAAATTCTATCAATTCTATCAAATTCTATCAATACATTGATAAATTCTATCAATGTATGTCCCCAATGAAGAAGATACATAAAAAAGAAGAGGAATGAGAGGACGAAGAGGAAAGAGAAATCAAATTTACTGAGGTTTTTCCAGGTGCCAGGCACTACTATAAGAATGCAGCCTCACTCATCAGGTACCATTACTACCATTCTGCTTCACAGATAAGGAAGTCGTTATCCAATGTGCCAAAAAACAAGCTGGAATTATACATATCCTAGAAACTCTCCAGAGATAGGTGCTATTTCCCACACTGTCAAGGAAACATGGACATAAATTAACCCATGAAGCTCAAGCTCACAGATCTATCCTGGTGCACCCTGAGTCTATCCTAACATTCACACAATTTGGAGAGCTCCACAGATTAATAAGAAGAAGATGTCCATTCCCACTTGTAGAACTTTATTTCTAAATTCACAACATTTTGCTGTACTTCTTTGTTGCAAGAAGTCAAAACAAATACTCTATTTGAATGAGAGAAGAATTATTTTACAGAAAATACCCTCAGTAACTTAAAAGCAGTGGCACTCTTCTATTTTAATAGCTTTTGTTCCAAAAGAACAGAAGTAGGTTCCATTCAAAGGTGGGCATTTAAGCATCTATTCATTCAGCCAACAGACATTATGTGCCAAGAATTGCATAAGCTTTGCATCATGGCTTTTGATACCAATGATTCTTTCTAATCCTGGTTAGATGGGGGTTTTTTATTATTGTTGTTGTTGTTGTTGAGAGGAGGGAGGGCCAGGTGGCCTGGGGATGAATCTGGGGCATTAACACTGATAATAATTATTGCCATCTTATTGCATGTGACCCCTGAACCAGCACTACATTAAGTTCTCTATATGGTTTATCTCACCTCATCTTCACAGGTGTCAAGTAAGCACTGATACTGTTATAATAGCATCTCTTCTATAGATAATGAAACTGTTGCTGAGAATGGGTACACAATTGGCCCAAAGTCATACAGCTTGCATGTGGTAGAGATGCTGATCAAAACCAAAGGCCTTGACCTTAAATTCTCCAATGATAGCACATGGTATAAAACATAGTGAAGCAAAAGATTGGCCATAGGCAGCAACTGAAAGCTAACTCACCTTTACCAGAAAGTCCAAGCCAATAGAGTAAGCTAGAAAGCAGGGCCAACATATAAAACCAAACCATGGAAATTAGACCAAGTATAGGTAGTATTGAGGAAAGGCTTGGTTAGATGCATGAGCCCACTCTCTGTAAAGATAAGGAACACCATGGACAGCAATAAAACCAGAGTTACTATTTTCATCATACTTGTCGTTTATCCCTTATATTATAAGCCACGTGTGCATTGAAGCCATTTCCTGTCATAACATAGCCATGAACACCTGTGAATATATACACTCTTTGAAACTTAGATAAAAAGTGTTTTTTCTCATACTTAGGATCTTGTAAGACAATCTACAGATGAGCCAGTCAGAAACAACCGTTGCATAAAGAAGCAATGATGTTGATAAAATTTTGAGAAAGAATATGTACCTTCCTAATAGCAGCAAAGTCCTCACCTATAAAAATGAATCTTAAACTTAAAGTAAGGATTCACTCATTCATTCTCAGTAAATGTTCTGTGAACATCTACTTTGCACCAAGTTTGAGACACTTGAAGTAGACAAAATTATAAGGACAGCAAGCTGCCAGGCCTCCTAAAGTGATATTCCAGCAGAAAGAGGAAAACACAAAAGAAGCAAAAATTGAAGTATTTCTGACAATGCAGAGTGCTGTGAAGGAAATTAAAAAGAGCAATATGATAAGAAGTGACAGGGGAGATAAATTGCTTTCCCTGAGTTACTCCAAGAAGGCTTCTGAGGAGAGATCTGCATAGAGAGAAGAAAACCAGGTGGCCACTGAGTTAAACAAAGGGGATACGATATGAGTTTTTAGAAAAAGCATGGACTGCATGTGGTCACAATGTGAGGGCCATGGTACTTGGATCAGATTTTCTTCTGAGCTCACAGAGAAAACATGGATGGTTGGAAACAGTGAAAGAGTGACATAATCTGATGGACACTTTAAAAATCGCTCTGTAGCTGCAGACTCTAGTGGGGGGTGTTGATGCTATTGTATTGCTTCAAGCAAGAGGTAATGTTAGTATGGACAAGACTAGGTGGGTGGAGATGGAGAAACGGGAATGGATTCAGGATGGATTTTGAAGGAAGAGCTGCCGATGAACTGGCTGAGAGATGGAGAGAAGTGGGATCAAGAATAACTTTAGGTGTTTGCCTTGAGCCATCATGTTTGTTGGTGCTACATACTCAGGGATATTAGCCCAAGAACAGGTTTGGAATGCAAGAGCAAAGGGCTCTGTTCCATTGTTAGATTTGAAACCCCTTCAGCTATCCAAGGGGAACAGTCAAGTGAACTGTCCAAAAATTCTCGAGCTCAAGAAGGTTTCCAAGACTGAAGATATAAGCTGGGCGTCATCAGCCTGATGGGGTTATTTAAAGCTATGGATCCAGAGGAAAGAGCCCACATCCACGAGAGGAAATGGGAACATAGCCCGGGCACTCACAGTTGAGAGCTGCAGAGAGCAGAAGTTTCTCACTGGTGCTGCTCCAACAATGTAAAAGCCTCACTGAATTGGGGGGTGGGGATATTTTGCCCTTGAAAACACTGTCCTACCATTCAGGGAAGTGCTCAGAGCTAAGTCAAAGAAAAGGGTGAGAGGTACACCTATGGAGACTGCACTGAACTGCAGGAAACTCAGCCCCGTAGGGCAGGTGACTCATTGCTGCCCATGCCCACACCTGTTTTCAAAATTTAACTTAATTTTTAAATATTAGAAGAGATAGGAGGAAGAAGGGGAAATCTCTCTCTCTCTCTCTCTCTCTCTCTCTCTCTCTCTCTCACACACACACACACACACACACACACACACACACACACTCCTGAAACCAAAAGTGAATAGCAGAGAATATTACATCTTGGAGCTATCAAGGGTCTCAAAGAAGCTTTAAAGTGTTCATTAGAGTAATGCCATCCTCTTGGAACAATCTCATTCAATGCCAGGGTAAGGTTTTGTGTGTTCTGACTCACTATCAGAAAAGTATTCTAAGGGAGAAACACGCAAGACAGCTGGACAAAGATCAGACCAGGGTAGATGAAGGATTTGGAAGCGCTGAGGACAAAGAACTGAGACAGCCCCTTCTCTGCTGTGAAGTTCACATGGTCATGGGAAACAGAAGATTTCATGCTGCCATGAATGCCGGGGAGGAGGTTCAAGGGCACCATAGGGTGGGCAATTAACTAGTTCAAGGGCACCATTGGTTATAATGGTTGTTAGGCATAAAGGTTACTTTATACTTAAAAAATAGCTCCGGTACAAAATTTAAAATAGTGTAAAGTTCTATATTTACTCTCTTCCTCCATTAAATCTTCTTTCTTTTTTACCAATACATCATAATTATGGGAGCATGTGCATTCTAAAGACTGCCAGATTTATCAGAGTGATCTGTGAAGAAACGTAACAAAAAGAAAAAGCTGAGCATTTGTCCATGCATGTTATAAGAAAATTTTTTAAATTTTATATATATGCTCATATACATTAAATTATGAGGAGTAAAACTCCAGTAGTCCTCACATTGCCATGTTTCAGAGTCAAGTTCTGAGCCCTGGAGATTCAGCAAAACAATGTATGTTAGCACCTTGAGTAAAAATGTTCCTTTCTATGGGTGATTCACTTTAACCAAATTCATGCGTGTGATGAATACAGACAGAGAGTCAAGAAAATAGGCCATAATCATACATAACAATCACAAGGATCAAAATGTTTAAACCCGTAAGGCCAGCTGTTATCACCCTTGGGCTGATGTATAGGCAAAGTTACGCAGTGATTAGGATGTAGATTGGAGAGCGTGGAATCAGAACAGGGATAGCTGGGTGAGTTGAATATGCATATATCCCCCAATTTCTTATGTTTTCTCAAATTCAAATGCGTTAGTCAGCCGCTATCTCTCTGAGTCTCTCTTCCTTTCGATTTTATGTCTCACGGACCCAAAGCCAAGACATATATTCTTCCTTCACATTTGTTAGAACAGTAGAAATTCTTCACCTGGAACATCCACTTAAAGGCAGGCTATCGATTGATATTTATGGAGTTTAGGTTTTTGAGTTGCAAAATAATAACAGCAATGAACACTAATATTTAGTGAATGCTTGCTATAAGCTAGGCATGAGTGTTGTTACCACTTTATAATGGAAATATTACTATAAGATAGATGCTATTAGTAGCCTGTTCTATTAAAGAGAAAAGAGAGGCCGTGAAAGATTTAGTAGGTGCCAAAGTCAAGATTTACAGCCAGACAGCCTGGCTTCTGAGACTGAGCTATTAACCGAGAGTTGAAATATACTTCATCATCACACGATGCAACTTTTTTTAAAGTACAGTAGGCAAAAAGAACATATAGTACTGGAAGAAGTAGTTTCACTTAAAAATACATTTATGTAAAATAAATAAATTGTGGGTCTTCATACATTTAAAATATATGAACTATAGCTATCTACATCAATATGGATTAACTCATTAACATCACAAGACCAACATATGATATTAAAATACAGGATGTCCCAAAAATATATATACACACTTCAATAGCTGATAGCTCAATTTTGAAAATGAAATGTATTTTAGTAAACACTGCCTTTATAATTATTCAACAAGTGTGTATACATTTTTGGGACACCCTTTATATATATATTATGATTTCACATATATAAAGTTAAAATATAAATACCTAACTTGGAAATAAGACAGAAGTAACACTGCTAAGGCAGAAAGAAGCCCTTTCAACATCACCCTAGAGACTTCTCAAGAAAGTTTACCTAAGAATCATCTAACTCAACCTTTGTTTAACCTACTACTTACTACTTATTAGGATCTGGAAAAAGTAAACCAGAAAGCTCAGGAAAATGTTAATTTTTTAGGACCAATAAGTTACAAATTAGTTCTTTCCAGTAGAAGAGAGAAACCCAAAGTTTACAGTTTTATTGACCTATAGGACATTAGAGGTTTTTTCTAACTTACTAGTAGCTATTCTATTTCATCACTATTTATTAACTTTATACTTTAGTCTCACTTACCCTCCTTTGAATCAGTGCTGTCATCCTCTAATTCCCTCATTTCTGAGTTGAATGCATTGTTAACACGCTCTCACTATGTAAATGCAAAGAAGGGCATGTTTCTAACTTTTTTAAATTTATATTTTAACAAAGTTTAGAAACAAGTAAAACTAAATAGCATACTTTTTAGGAATATTTACATATTTAGTAAAATTTTCAAGAAAAGTAAAGGATCTCACTGCCTGTGTGACTCAGTTGGTTGGGAGTCTTCTGGTGCGCTGAGGGGTCCCTGGTTCAATTTCAGATCAGAGCACAAGCCCAGGCTGTTACGCAGGTAAGGGGTGTGCAGGAGGCAGCCAATTGTTTCCTCTTACATCAATGTTTCTCTCTTCCTCTCTACCCCTTTCTCTCTCTAAAAATCAATAAAAATAATCTTTAAAAAAAGGATTGACAAACCAATCCATTTACCCATCCACCCTTTAAGCACAAATGAAGTTCCTACTTTTTAAAATATACTTTTACCAGGAAAGTAGGCATTTATAAGTAATTAAACTGTGATAAATGTTAAGAAAGGGAAATAAAGCAGAAAACAATTGGACACAAAATGGAAGTTCAGAGAATCAGCGAAAGTTAACACCTAATTCTTAATTCTTTGGTTTAATATTTTGTGAGATGAATTGACCTCACGTCCTGCATAATGTTTTCCCTTACCTCCCACATCAGGGAAGGCACAAGGTCCCTACAACCACACAGTCAGAAGGCAGCAGGGATGTTGCCCAGTGTATCTGGGTCTGAAACCCAGCTTCTGTCAGCGTGACTATGGAAGCCTCAGATTTGTGCTGGGATGACTTACAGTGACTGGAGGTCCTAGAAATGTTCAACAGGGTTTTATTGAAATCATTGAGCAATCGTTTGTAGGAACAAATATACCAATATCATGCAGTAGGTCAGTCAAGACTATTTACTATGATTCTGCTTGCATAGAAATAAAATTTTAAGAAATATATAGTTACAATATTTGAAAGCCTTTTGTTTAAGCCACTTGGAATTAGATTTCTGTATCTCATGATCATTGATGCGTGGAGCTGAAGATTTCAAAAGGGTAAACTGGGCTCCAGATGCAGTATGAGTCAGGTCCTCAGATAATGTCCTCTGGCTCAGCAGGTGCCATGAGAATTCTCACACTCAAATGTTAGGCAGAACAGACACACATAAAGAATTGTGTCGGCATTTTGAAATCATATGTAAGAGTTGGTTTGTTCATCACTGATTGCGCCTTTTTGTTCTGAGAAAATAACAGACAGTGAAACATCATCTCTCTCAATTGGTTACAGCAAGAGAGCTGGAGGGTTTAGATGTAAACCTTATTTAGGCACCAGGGTGGGGCTCTGGTGAAATCCCTCCCCCTGTGTCCTCAAAAGGAATGTTAATTGAGGAGGGAGATTAGAGAAAAACTCTGCAAAGGAACTAAAGAAGTGAGAAGATTTGTTTTAAAAATAATCTCCTTTCTTGCAGAAAAGGTGACAGACTCTGCCAGAAGGAGGCATCGCAGCCCAGAACCCTAGTAGAAATGAACTGGGCTGAGCAAACGTGTCATGAGTCTTAGAATCAGCAGAGGGGCTCACACATTTTAATAAGCTCCAGGTTTGAACCTGTGTCTGGATACACGGGAATCAGCGTGAACGTGGCAGTCAAAGAAAACTTATCCTGCAAAAAAATCTTGAGTCTCGGGCCCTCACCTGCATGGTAGACGAAACTACTAGTCTGGTGACCAAAACAAGGCAGTCTACATCTCTGCTCCCATAGTTGTCTGGTAAAATGGAGGGGATGACACTCATCTCAGAGTTCCTGCGAAAAGTAAGTGCAATGATGGATGCAAAGGCTCTTCTCCACTGTGGGTTCTCAAGGTGAGCCTGCCTGCTCCATCCCAGTGTTAAACATTCAAAAGTCATTTTAACATTGGAACGTTCAGAGTGGACTCCTCGAGGATTATGAATTCCATTAATATTTGTCACTCAAATAAAAGAACAATTGGGGGGAAAATTGCATCCAGGCAAATCTATTTGAAATGGATGAGAGTTGAGTAGTAAATAATGAAGAAGAATGTAGACAGATACAGAAAGGGACTGTGACCATTTTGCTGCTAATAGGTACCACAGACAGTTCATTACTGATAAATGCAGAATAATGATGTCCTTAATGAGTCTTTTCACGCACAAATTCATCATAAAACAGGAGAATGAGGTAAAACAAAAAGTCTTTGACTGGCGTTCCTGCGGCATGGACAGCAAGGATAATTTCATGTCCCAGGCAGCTGCAGATTTAACGCAGCCTTCTGGGACTTTCTTCACCGTGTGTATAGGCAGCTTCCCAACTTAATAGCTTGTTTTTAGTATTCGGAGGTAAAGGTACACCTGCCATGCCGTTTGGAGCACTTCAAGGAGCCAAGAGGAGGAAGCTCTGTGGCCCGGTGCGTACAGGCCTCTGTGCCCCTTGTTAATGATTTGGCCTTGAGCCATTTCTATCTGCACCCCTATCTGTTGAAGCTCTAAGCTCTGGGACCTCAAAATGTGACTGTATTTGAAGAGAGTTTTGAAAGAGGTAATTAAGTTAAAATGAAGTCATTGGGGTGAGCCCTAATCCCCTATGACTGGTCTCCTTCTAAGAGGGGGAAATGAGGACACAGACACACACAGAGGGGTAATCATGTGAGGACACTGGGAGAAGAAGGCCGTCTACAAGCCAAAGAGAGAGGCTCAGAGGATACCAACTCTGCCAACACCTTGATCTTGAACTTACAGCCTCCAAAACTGTGAGAAAATAAAGTTCTCTTGTTTAAGCCCCCAAGTCTATGGGATGTGGTATGGCAACCCTAGGAAACTAATACAGTTGGAATATTTTTAAAAGTATATGACAATTTTTGTGTATCTGCTCCTAAGTGGCCCTTCACAAAGCCTTATTGGCAACTCCAGATGAGGATGTCAGACACAGAGGTTGTACAGAAGTGCTTTTGAATTAACAGTGATAAACCCTTATAGGTCATGTCCACTACTCCGTCCTGCTTTCTATGTGCATTTCATGGGAGGTCTTTCTGAGCCATGTTCCAAATAGTGGGCTCTTGAAAAGTGACAGAACCAAGTCAAGCTGACTCATTTCAGATCAATATAACTTAATGTCTGTGGTAGGCAGAATTCTAAGTCCCCCACCCACCTCAATTCCTTGGTGCATATGCCCTGTATAATCTGACCACAGATTTTTCCTTCTTTTTTTATAGAGAATCAGAAAACTTGATAAGCCCTAGCTAGTTTGGTTCAATGGATAGAGCATCAACCCAAGGACTGAAGGGTCCTGGGTTCAATTCCAGACAAGGCACGTACCTCAGTTGCAGGCTCAATTCTCAGCCCTGGTTGGGGTGCAAAGGGAAGGCAATTGATTGATGTGTCTCTCTCACACTGCTGTTTTCTCTCTGTGTCTCTCCCCCTCCCTTCCACTCTATTTAAAAATCAATGAAAAAATATCTTCGGGTGAGGATTAACAAAAAAAAGATAACCTGATGAAAAGAAAGAAAATTCTTTCTGCCTCCCTCTGACCAGGAAGAAAAGATAAATTTTTCAAGTCTGGGGACAGTTTACATAATTGGACAGGCTGAATTAGATTGTCCTCAAGGAACTTGACATTTATCACTAGCAGGTGTTTCCTGTCAGGTGATCAAATACCAGTCATGTAATCCATTGGAAACTTCATTTTGTAAGTGGAAAGAAATAAAGATAACTGAATAACTGAATCCTAGCTCTGCTCCTTGCCACCTGAGCTTGGCTAAAGTCTTTCATCTAAATCCAAGTTTTCACATCTGTAAAATAGGGACAATAGTGCTTACCTCATGAGATTTCTGGTTTTTATTGAGGTATAATTTCATACCCTAAAATTCAACAATTTAAAGTACCCAAGTAAGCGTTTCTACATATAGTCATAAAGTTGTGCAGCCTTCATCACTATCTAATTCCAGAACATTTCTATCACCCCAAAAAGAATCTCTGTAACCATTAGCAATTGTTCTTTACCCCATCTTCCATAGTTCCTGGCAACTACTAATTTACTTTCTATGGATTTGCCTATTTTCAACATTTTGTATAAATAGAATTATAATATGTGGCATGCTGTGTCTGTTTTTTTCACTTAGCATGTTTTCAAGGTTTATCCATGTTGTAACCTCATGAGATTTTTGTAATTAAAAAGTGTCTTAGTCTAGAGCTTGCCTAGACTAAGCATCAGTAAATGTCAGTTATTACTATTTTAAGACAAATATTATAGAATTATAGACAACTAGCTTATTAAAGCTATAGAGATCATTACGACTGATCATTTCAGGCAATGTAGACATCCCTGTTCACAACAACCTTGGCTGAGATTTTTTCAAAATCTCTAGGCACCAGGACCTCACATTGAGAAAGGCAGATCTTTCCCATGGCTGCCAAATTCTGACTATTGATTCTTACACTGGAAAAAAATCTGCCTTCTATCAACGTCTGCCAATTAGTCCTTGTTATGGGCTGAGTTATGAGTCTCCCTCAGAAGAGATATAGTGAACTCCCAACCCTCAGTACTTCAGAACTGGGCCTTATTTGGAAATAGTCTTTGCAGATGGAATAAACTTAGATATTATTATGTTGAGTCATAATCTAATATGACTGATGTTCTTATGAAAAGGGAAATTCTGAGACAAATACACATAGAGAGGGTGCCATGTGAAGAAGAAAGTCAGAGTGATGCTTTTACAAGCCAAGGAACACCAAAGATTGCCAACACACTACCAGACTCTAGGAGAGAGACCTGAAACAGACTCTGCCTCCCAGCCCTCAGAAGGAACCAACCCACCAACACCGTGATCTCAAACTTCTAGCTTCAAGAACTATGAGACAATAAATTTCTGTGGCTTAAGCCACTGAGTTGTGTCACTGTTACAAAAGCCCCAGGATGCTAATAGAGTCCTGGGTTTTTGCGCAGGTGTTGAACAGGTTGCCTCTTTCTTCACTTGATAACTTTTCAAATATTTGACATCAGCTCATGTGTTCCATCCCAATACCCCTTCTTGTCCAGCAAACAAGAGCATTGATCATGCTCTTCCAGCTGTGTGATGTCCACTCCCCTGCAGTCTTCTGCTCTTCTTGGGTTGTGCAACAGCTTATAAGTAAATGCAAGTTTTCAGAATGCTTATTGAGCCTTCCACAGTAAATTTTCTCACTATACCAAATATTCCCTTTTGCCATTTTGTTTGAATTTGCATAGGAAGGACCCACATTATTCAACACCTGCTGGAATTTGAACAAATTCAATCAATCATGTTGACATAGGCAAGATGGAGCTTCCCAGGGTGGAGCTTCCTCACAAAATATCCCAAATACTGTTCATCATTCTTACTTCTCTCATCCTAGTCAGGCAACCATCATTTCACACCTAGATTTCAGCAACCACTGCCTAAATGCCCTTTCTGACCTCATTCTTGTCCACCGTACAGTTTATCCTCCACCTTACAGCCAGTATGATCTTTATAAATCACAAATTACACTGGAAATTAAGATCTCTGTGTTCATTTTTACTAGGAGAATACTAAAATCCTTAACTTGGTCTATCCAGGGTCTTACAGATACAGCCCCTGCCACCCTTCCCAATATCATCTCCTATCATTCTCCCCCATTTATTAGCACATCGCCTCTATTACTGAACACACAAGACTACTGATACCTCTGGATTCTTATCTCCAATTTTCCCTCTTTATGTAACATGTCTCCATCTTCTCATTTTTATGGCTGGCTTTTTCAAGATGCCAATGTGCTTTGTTGACGTGTATGCCAAGCCTCACTCGTTGTCTCTTTAAGCACATGCAGCAGCCTGCTGGTCTTCTGAAGTCCACAGATGAGCTTTGGAATGCACACCCTTAAGAAAAATAAGTCCACTCTCTGAAAATCAAAGGATCTTGCATATGTTTTTGATAATTTCCAATTTATCTTGAAAAGGGGTGGGGTATTTGATAGTGTGGACAACAGATTTTATCTAACAATAATCAGCTGAAGCTGAGGCACATCTTTAGCAAGAGATCCTGTAGACCAGCAGTTCAATTTCTCCACATTTTAAGTACATGTTAGTCATGCACTGAGTATCTTGTTTCAATGCAGATTCTTACTTAATAGAGCTGGGATGGGGCCCCAGAGTGTGTATTTCTAACAATTGCATCAGATCCTGATGCCAATGGAAGTGAACTTCTCCTTACTGTCCCCTCCCTGTTGACTTTCAACTAGATGCCCAACAGCAGGTGCCATTTATCACTACACTTGTTCTATTGCCATTTTTATAACAGAGATATATTTTTCTATACCTGTCCTGCTTCACTCGTTTGTCACTAGCCAAACTAAGAATATATTTGAATATTTAACTCAACTTTAAGAGGTGTTTGGTCATCTTAGTCTGATGGATTCAAAGTCCCACCAGGAAGAAAGGTATCATCAACTATTTTCAATGGGGAGAATTTTTTTTGCAGAAAAATTGGAGAAACCGATGGAGAAGCTGGATGAAAGGTACCCAAGAACTCTGGATTATTTTTGCAACTTCTTATAAGACTTAAACTACTTTAAAATAAAATGTTATTATAAGAAAATTAGGTCTGGACAGTAGAGAAATTATTTTGGTAAAATAGTTCACCCTGGCAAAGTCTTCAGCTCATTTATTGTTGGTAGAAGAGCAATGCTGGTCATGATTTTTAGGACGAGAACTCTTAAGGGCTCACACACTTTAGTGATGATACTTCAAAGGCTTATTCTTATGTTGATACAGACAATTTCATAGAGGAGATGCTGCCATCCTCAGAAAAGGAAAACATGGAGTTGTAGGTCTTTAGTATAAGAGTGGTTTGAAATAAACTAGCAACACGCAGAAGTGAATGAGGCTTATTTGGACGCTCAATAGTATTGCAATACCCTGGATGCTTTTTTCAGTTACAGTTTCTTCAGCCTGTCCTGGTGGATGGATAAAGGTTTCAAATATGTGAGGGTCTGGTCTTTATTTTTCGGGAGATTTTTGCAACTATCTGCAGAAGTGGTCTCCACTTTCCCCACTTGACCCCAGGTTCTTAATGAGGTTTGGAAATGCTTCTGGACAGGTTATGAGGTGGATTTCACCATCCTATATGATTAAAGGCTAATATGCAAATTGTCCCCTTGACCAGGAGTTTGACCAAGAGTTCTACCAGGAGTGTGACCAGTGGCCGGGGCCAGCCGGCCAACTGCCCGCAGCCCCTCCCCTAGGCCAGCCTCGCTCCCAATCAGCCCTGATCCAGGCGGCCCAGCCAGATCCCACCCATGCACGAATTCGTGCACCAGGCCTCTAGATCTTTCATAAGCATCATCTTCCTCCGGGTGCCTTGACCCCATTAGGCAAGAGAATGCTGTTTCTAAGTTTTCTCTTCCATGGTTCATGAGCCATCAAGGGAAAACAGTCATTTGGGACCATTCTATAGGGACCTTTTTTCTCTTTTAGTGCAATTTATAGGTAGGGGACCATCATGGTTTTACAAAAATTGAGCAGGTATAAGGATCCTAAATAACCAAAGATTCAAAACACTCCATTTGGGTAAGGATCAAAATGGAGCACACACAAAGAAGAAATATCCCTTTTAGAAGAGGGAAGTTGTGGTCACACAAAAGATAGAAGGCCAGAGAGGCAGACCCAGCTTATGCTTCCCACCAAGAACAAAGGCTTCCTGAACTTAAAAGAGTCTTCCAGAATAAGTCAGGGATAGTTTTCCTTCAGCATCATTCCCTAGCTGGCAGAGGAGAAGTAAGGAGAATGCTAAGAATGGAAGCATCAAGGTGTCTCACCTCGTAGCCTTTTCCCATTATTCTCAAATCCTGAATATTCCACATCCCACCATTTGTTGTGACCACACAGAAATGTTAAAAGGTGGTATGGTCACTTACTAAGCTACCTGTATGTGGAAAGAAATGAGAGGAGAATATACCAGCCAGAAGTCAGCTACTGACTTAGTCTCCATTCTTAACACTCCAGCTGTCCTCAGGTTTGTTTTATTCATGAATATTAACCTAGATTACATGCTGCCAACACTAGCTTCCCAAAACATATTAGGTTTCTGAATTAGCATGGAGGCCATTTCAGAGGGAGGTCCCAAACTCACAAGACATCAAAAGTCTTGGGTTTCTTGTTTCTCTTGGTTGCTCATTCTTTATGTAACCGTTTATTCTCCTTATCAAAGAACTAAGTTGTAAGAATTACTCTACTGGACATCAAGGTTTATTTTAAGATATAGCAAATGAGACAGGATGGTCCTGGCACAAAGATGGATAAACTGGCATAGAGGCGGATTCATACAAATATGAACATCAAACTTATGAATAAGATGGACCTGGAGAATAGCACAGGAAGGACTTTTTAATTAATTATGCTGGGTTGAAAAAAATATCCATATGGAAAGAAAATGAATTGATTACTACTTTATACTATGCACAAAAAATAAATTCCAGGTAAACCATCAATCATCTAGAAAATAACATTTGATAATATTCCATGACCTTGAAGTAGCCAAAAGTACAGGTAAAAAAGGTAATAGTCTAAAGGAAAAGAGTGATAAACTAGATTACACAAAAATTAAAACCTTCAGTTTATCAGTAAACACCATTAAGGGAGTATATGAGTAAGTCAGAGAGTAGAAAATACTTGCAATCCATAAAACCGCCAAGGAGTTATATTTAGAATATATATGTGTTTGTATAAAAAATTATATTGATATTGTTATACTATAAGCATGTATACATATATAATATGCAATTAAAAGCATTTAGATTATGTATATATATAGTAGAGGCCCGATGCATGAAGATTCGTGCAAGAATGGGCCTTCCTTCCCCTGGCTGCCAGCACTGCCTTCGCTCCAGCCAGAGCTGCCTTTCCACCTTCCCACTCTGCCCAGAGGCCCGGAGTGGCTGGGCAACTGTGTATGCAAATTAACCCGCCATCTTTGTAGGGTTAATTTGCATACTCACTCCTGATTGGCTGGTGGGCATCACGAAGGTATGATCAATTTGCATCTCTCATATATATATATATATATATATATATATATAATGATTATCCACCTGTGTAATGTGTAATGTAGTTTTAGTGTTGCTTAGTTGTTTAATTATTTAGGGTTTATTGTGTTGTTTCTTTGTTTTTGTTAGCTTAATGGCAAAGATTTTAAATTTTTTCCCTAAACATTTTAAAAAATAAAATGTAAGCAGAGCTTTAAAGACATTCACTGATTATTATTTCCCTTGCTTATTTACTTATGCAACTGTTTGATCTTACCAAGAAAACATATGCCTCATTATAGTACAAAGGAATTCTAGAGATTGATATTTTCAAAAGACATGCAAACTGTTCAATTCAGTGCTTTAATCAAACAGTTTGACTGGGCAAACTTTTGAAAGTGAACATTCTGTTTCTATACAAGTACTGCTGATTTGCATTTAGTTCACACGAAATCCCTTTTGGCATGTTTGACTTTCTGATAACCTCCTTACCTGCATCATCTTTTTTTTTTTTCAGTATAGTTGGTAGACAATTTTATCTTAGTTTCAGGTATACAATGTAATGATTCAACATTTATATACCTTACCATAAAATAGCCACACTGTCTAGTAATCATTTATCACCTTATAAAGTTACCACAATATTATCTACTATTTTCTCCTTACCTTCTTCACTCCTCCTCCCATGTGCTCCTCCCCTTTGGCAACCATCAGTTTGATGTTTATATGAGTCTGTTTCAGTCTGGTTTTGTTTGTTCATTTGTTTTATTGTTTAGATTCCACATATAAGTGAAAATATACAGTATTTGTCTTTCTCTATCTGACTTATTTCACTTAGCATAATACCTCTTGCTAAGGTCCATCCATGTTGTGGCAAATGGCAAGGTTGTATTCCTTTTTATTGCTGTGTAATATTCCACTGTATATATATCACATCCTCTTTATCCAATTGTCTATCAGTGGACACCTAGGTTGCTTCAATATCTTGGCTATTATAAAAAATGTTGCAATGAACATAGGGGGTGCATATTTCTTTTCAAACTAGTGTTTTGGATTTCTTTAAATAAAGTGGAAGTCCTGAGTCATACAGTAGTTTTCTTTTATTTTTTATTTTTTTATTTTTTGAGGACTCTCCATACTGCTTTGCATAGTGCCTGCACCAGTCTGCATTCCCACCAACAATGCACCAAGGTTCCCTTTTCTCCACATGCTTGCCAACACATGTTGTTTGAGGACTTTGATAACAGCCATCCTGACAGCTGTGAGTGTTTTCAGCTTTGTTATTGTTGTTGTTTGTTCTTAGACCCAAGGAACATGAGAATCCCTTTATGACTTGCCCTGGGAAACTGACTCTCTGTTTTACTCCCTCTATAGAAGGACACATTTAAATGAATGTTAGTCAGTGAAACATTTTGTCCAACTATGGATATTAGGTGTTTAACTGTCTATTATTGCCATTGAATATTGTACAGTATGTGATTTTTAAGGCCAATGTCACAAAATATTTTAATCCTCATGTAGTACTATACAGATATGCTTTGCAGTGAACTATAGAAGTAACCATTTTTATACATGATCAAGGGTTTATTGCAAAATTTCTTTTCCTGGCCTCTCACTCTTTTAAAATAAGGGTTAGTATTAACAAACTAGAGGCCCAGTGCATGAAATTCATGCACGGGTAGGGTCCCTAGGCCTGGCAGGTGATCAAGGCCAATCAAGTTCCCCTCCTCCCCACCTCCCTACCTCCTCCTTCCCTCACTCCCTCAGCGCTCCACTGCTGCTGCTGCTGGTGGTCATCCACCATGTTTCATGCTGCCCCCTGGTGGACAGCACATGTCATAGTGAGCGATTGAACTCCCAGTCTCCTGGTTGAACTCCTGAGGGGACACTTTGCATATTAGCCTTTTATATATAGAGATGACAAGGAATAGAAAAGTCAGCATAAAGTTTTTAGAAGGAGAACTTACAAAACACAAATTTGTGATTCTTTGGAGGTGGCACTTTTGAATATGATTCTAAAAGTTTCTATTGAGCATTGTCCAATGTGTAAGCTTCCTAGGGATGGACATCACCTTTAAGGCCCTTCTTTATGTGCTGCCTTAGATGTGAATTCTTGACCTTGGCATACTCTTTGAAAATGTTAAACAGAATTCTGTTAACTTCCATTTTATTAATTGGCTATTGTATTCCTGCAAAAAACTGGGTTTCAGCACAGTGTGAAGTTCTTTCAAATGCATGTGTCCTTTTTCCTAATTCCATTTTTTTTAAAGCACACTTTAAATGTAGTGTTTTTTCACTTAGTAGAAGCTGTCTAATTGATAAGAAATATATATACATATCTATGTAAATTCTAATGATCAGTAAGAAAAAGTCAGAAATACCAATTTCAAAATGGGCAACAGTTATAAGTATGCATTTTACAAGTGGGGATATCCCAATAAACAATAAATATATTACAAGGTGTTCAATGCCTTTTTCTAAGAAATACAAGTGAAGCTACAACAAAAATCCAGCCCACCAAAATGGCTAACATTTTAAAAGATGGGTAACACCCAGTACGATGAGGATGTTGAGTGAAATTCTCATAAACTTCCAGCAGGCATTTGAGTTGGTATAACCAGCTTGGAGAACTGCTTCCAGCCATGTCTACTAGAGTTAAATATTGTCTATCCTCTGGCCCAGCAATTCCTCTCTTCAGAAGAGCGTTTGGCCAGCAACGTTCGTAGAAGCATAGTTCAATAACATTGCCAAAGCAGAAACAACTCATGTTCAAGAACAGTTAGTGAATAAGTAACTGGTGGTATATTTAAACAATAGCGTTCTACACTGCAATGAAGAGCAATGTTGTTGCTACGTGCAGTGACTTGGCTGGACCTCACAAACATCAAGATAAGTAAAGAACAGCAGACACAGCAAAGCACTATCAGTATGATTCCATTACACAGAGTTCAAAAACAAGCAAAACTGACCCATGGTGTTAAAAATCAGGGTGGTGTACATTTACACAATGGAATACTATACCTCTGTCAAAAAGAAGGAACTCTTACCTTTTGCAACAGCCTGGATGGACCTGGAGAGTATTATGCTAAGTGAAATAAGCCAGTCAGAGAAAGACAAATACCATATAATTTCACTTATATGTGGAATCTAATGAACAAAATAAGTTGACAAACAAAATAGAAACAGAGGCATGGATACATGGGACAGACTGACAGCTGTCAGAGGGGAAGTGGATGGGGGGAACTGGATGAAGGAAGGTGAAGGGATTAGCCAAAGAGCATATAGGCATAATCCATATACACAGACAACAGTGTGGTGATGGCCAGAGGGAACGGGTTTGGGGGGGGTGGGAAGGAGGCAAGCTGGGTGGAGGTGGGCAAAAGGGGGAAATGGGGGACATCTGTAATAGTGTCAACAACAAAAATAATAGGGAAAACATCAGGGTAGTGTTGTCCTCTGGGCGGGCAGGGAGGGCTCTGGTATGCAGGTGGGGTATGCAGGTGGGGTGACTTTCCCAAAGTCACCTCACATCCTCTTTACTATTTCTGTGCACCAGTCCCCAACCCCAGCCACCTCCACCTGCATCTCTGCGAGGCTCCCAATGCCCAGCCATACCTGTGTTGCTTCTTGGACAGACTGTCCTATGGAGGCTTTGTCCAAAGGCAGAGAGAGCCGGGGGGCTGGGAGTTCATGCTTTCTCTCCCCACAGAGCCATCACCACTGACTTTTATTGGGGATGAGAAAGCAGATGCCCCATTACCCTTCAGTAAATGGCATCTAAACTCTGATGCTACTTCTGTTCTGAGTTCACTAGGGCTACCCTGAAGCGACCTTTCTCCTCTCCCCTGCTCTGTTTCTCTCATTCCTTCTTTCCATGACTTCCCTGGGAGCTTTTCTTAATAATTCACTTGCACATGATTCTCATCCCAGGTCTGCTTCTGGAGAACCTACCTGAGTCAGGCAACCACATTCAGCTTCTGTTTAAAAGCCAGTTGGGTAAAAAGAACACTGGTCATGCTGATGTGGTCACTTTGGGGTAACTTTTCAAGGTGTGCAATTATAATTTTTAGTTTTCTATATGTTCATTATTCTTCAATAAGAAGAGTTTTCCTTAAAAATTGCCAAACCCTGTGACTCAAAACATTTAGAAATGTGCCCTAGAACAATTTCATACTTACATAGTGGCTTATGGGTTTTTTTGTTTTTTATTTTTTATTATTATATATATTTTTTATTGTTGACTGTATTATAGATGTACCTCATCCCTGCTCCTCTTTTGCCTCCCTCCACCCAGCACCTGCACCACCCCAGACCTTCACCCTGGGCAGTATGCTCAGTTGGTTGGGCATTATCCCACACACCAAAGGGTCTCAGTCAGGGCACATACCCAGGTTGTGGGCTCGATCCCCAAATGGGGAGGTGCAGGAAACAACCAATTAATGTTTCCCTCTTTCTCCTTCTCTCTTTCTTCCTCTCTCTCTAAAATAATAATAATTAATTATAATTAAATTAAATCTAAATAGTCACATCTAGCCACCCATGGTCACTATATTAATGCTGATCTAGATTTTTCATCCCCAAATAAACTCTTCTTGGGATAACTATGAGGAAACAGGAGCAAAGCTCCAACAGTTTACACCTTTTGCGCTTTTGCCAGATTACATCCCAGGTGTTGAAATCCCAGCCTCTGAACAGTGTGCATCCTCTCCCTCTCCTCCACAAAGAGCCTCCCTCCTCTGCCATCTCATCGACCTCATCGCTCTGCTCCAAACATTAGTCACTTTGAAGTAGCTGATAAGTACCTCCCTGTGCTCTCAACTGCTATCAGATCACAGTCCTGTAGGGGATCACTGGTGCCTCTCAAGCCAAGACAGTTTGAGTAATTTGGGGTACCTAGAGCTGCTCAGGCCTAATTAGCTGCTGCTGGGGTGCCATTTCTTTGCCTGGAGAAGTCAGGCATTCAGAGAGTGGCTGGTCTGATAGTGGAGTAAACCCCTCCCAGAAGGCAGCAGAGCGACATTTTGAGGAAAGCAAGGACAAGCTCTGGAATCAGATGACCCTGGGTTTAATTCCATTTATGCCACATACTATCTATCTCCTTAAACCATGGGCAAACCTGCTCTGATCACACCCTACCTTGGATCTACATGAAGATAATAATACATCTCAGATGATTAAGCCTGGAAGATCATGATCCATCAGTAAATGGCATCTAAAGGTTGCTAACTCCAGGTTCCCTGCTCTGATTTTCACTACCTCATCTTCACCTCTTCATCTATCTGTCTGGAATGGAAATAAGATGGTTATAACCCTATCTGCCTTTTAAGAGAAGTGTCCTTATGAACTTGGCCCTTCATTTTGTTTGGAAAAATAATATGTGACAGAAATAAGTCATTAAATACTTTAAGTTGAAAGAAAATTGTAGTTTTCATTTACTGTTTTATTTTGTTCAATTTTGTATTGGGGGCCTGGAAGTGGGTTAGGGGTGTAAGAGAGCCCAAAAGATGAGAGATGAGCCAGAAAAGTTGGACCTGCATGAAGGACTGGCAAAGTGGGTGGGAGTAGGGGGGAGACACCATCCTGGTACAGCTAAGCCATGACTGAAGCCTAGAAACATCTTATGGATTCTGAAGATGTTGGTTGTCAAGCATGTGACGCAAATTCCCTGCTTTGACACCCCCATAAATGCTTTCATAGAATTTGCCTTGCTGATCAGAACTTTTTGCATGAATGGATGCTCGTTAGGAAACTCAACGAGAAGCTCGATTCTGCATCTATATGAATGTGGGACTAAAACAGAGTGTGAGATGGCACACATCTGGGTTGCCCATTCATCCACACATTCATCTAGGCTTTTAATCAACCAGGATTTATTGAAATTACGTTCTTGAGCATCTCATCATGTGAGATATCACCAGGCCCAAAAAAGAGTAATAAGCTTTATCCTAATGGATCTTACGAGATAAGGACAAGTATGACAACCAAAGACCTGGAAGGGATACTGCATATCCAGTACATCTGCCTCATTTCATTGATAAGGAAAGAGGCCTCAAGGCTCAGAGACTCAGAAAGAAAAAGTGAGTGTGATGTAGTGTCAGAGCTGAGACTCAGAGACTAAATTTAGGTTATTTTGTTTATTTATTTTGTTTTTATTTTTTACTTTTTTAGAGCTGGGATTTTGGACACATAGAATAACAGTTGTCCTGTTACACTGAGAAAGCCGAATGAAGTATCAGAGAAAGATAGATGGATCCTTCCATAATCACCTTAACCAAGTGAATGACAAAGTGTAACTTGAGCAGGGCTATGGCAGACACTATATATAGTTGATTTCCAGCATCGTTTCTCTTCTTCCTCAGCACCAAAACAACAAATGTTAGCTCTTAGCTCAGACTCCATCTCTAGCTTCCCTTGTGCTCAACCATGCGGTCCTGTGTGTGAGCTTTGGCTGGAAAAGGTGAGCTATAAGTAGAACTGCCCTAAGGACTCTATGAAATCCCACAGAAGGGGTGCAATGGAACCTTAG
>NW_005871615.1:407026-410196 GCF_000147115.1 Myotis lucifugus | reverse complement strand
GACCTCTCTATTGAAAATTTATTGCTTCAGTTCTCAAGAATCTTTGGCTGACAACACCAACCTTTAGTAATGTCTCTGACCTATGAACATCTATAGCACTTGCTACTTGCATCACCTATGTCTAGGTAAAAGCCTGCAGCCCACTCACTCATGTGGATGTTTCAGACCCCACAGCTTCCCCAGAGGCTTCTCTATGGATCCCTAAGCCTCTGCAGAGCACAGTATGTGCTTGCATGAGTGTGTCTGTTGGTGAGATGGAGCAGCATGGAAAGAGAAAATACACATTATTGTGGATAATCAAAAATTAACCGCATAAGTATATGTGCAGTGAACCACCAGCTACTCCATGAAGACAAAAGAAGGAAAATACGAATATGGGACCCCGTCCATGTTGCATACAAAGACTAAACTAAATTTATGGCTACACAGGTGTAAAATGAACATGTGTCAAAGGCTTTATTAAATTCACTAGTTAATGAAAGAACTGGAAAAGATGTTACAACCTGTTTAGATGAAAAGTCAAAGAATCACAAAGTTACATGGAGTAAAACAATGTTGGCATGACTTTACAAAAACTGGTCTAACCCTGGAGCAGTAATCAACTGCATTCCACTGGACACAACTAATTTACTACTATCTAGGCAAAATTATTTGCATTGTTATCAGTTTTCTGCAAGATAACTCCTATTTTCACAGAGTTGCGCAACAGCTTAAGCAAAGACAAAAGCTCACAACCTGATAAAATCAAATGTTCCTCAGAGGCTCCATTGTTCCATGGAAAGGGTATCCATTAATCTCCTTAGCCCATTCCAAGGTCTTAACTTTTTCACTTCACTAGTTATTTCTCCAATACAGTATACCTCAACTGCCTCTCACTCCCTAATTTGCTCATAACATCTCCTTCCAGGTCTTGAACTGCCTCCCCCTGCCTTTGACATTCTTCCCTCTCCTCTAGCCCATCTTCCCCTACCTATTTGTCTACTTGCCTCTTTCCCTTCCTAGGCTCATTTCCAATGTCGCCTTCTCAAATAAGCCTTCCTTCTTGATCTCCCAAATTGGAGAGGCTTCCTTTTTGTTCTTGTTTTTGTTTTTTCTTTCACTTTTAATGTTACCTAATGCTAGATACACACTTGTTTTACCTTAGTAAGCTCAATGGGGACAGAGAGAAGTTACAGTTAAAAAAGAAAAGAATAAAAGAATGAATGAATTAAACTCTGCTTCCATGTCCTCAGGCATAATGAAGGGAAAGATCCTTGCTCTGCCTAGTCTCAAGAATGGGGTATTAAATGAGACCTATAGACAAAGACAAATGAGCCTGGCAAATAAAAAGGGGGCATTTCATTTTACTTTTTTATTAAAAAAAAATTTATTTGGCAATTTCCACCTCTGACAGCCTTCTAAACTGTGAAATAAGCTCCGAAACAGTCAATGATAAGAATCATGATAGAAAGACTATTTAGAAGTTGATTTAAAACAAATGTGGCTCATAAGAAAAAGCAAACCTTTTAGGCATCATTGAAAAAATGAAAGTTAAAATAATAAATGCAAACACGAGGTTGGCATATATTGGTGAACAAGACCGTCAGTTAATTCGGTAAATATTTATTTCCTTCTGACACGTGCACTGTGTTATTTTGGGGTGTTTTGGAGAGGCTTGGTAATGTACTGTTTACTTTCTCGTGATCTAAAAACATACCAAGGCACATGTGAAATGCAGTCACCTAATTAAGGAAGAATAAATAATATGCCATTGTCAAAGCCTCCCACTCACCTGAACTCCAATCCCATATTAGGCCTTCCCAAAGGCACTTAAAAGCTGTTTACTGTGTGTGCCATATGATGCTCACATGGAAGACAGATCTCCTGACTCGTTAAAGTGCACTAATTATTCCACAATTTTAAAAGTGTGAACATATGGGAACTGTTTTCCTTGTGAGTGTTTCTGCTTCAAAAACAAAGTACATGAAACTGAACAAGTATTTCTTCATAATCTGTGTCATTTGCAAATGGTATTCAAAGTTCACCGAATTCATTAAGATTGAAAATGCTTAATTGCCCCCTGGTCAAAGGCTGCCTGGTATTTAATTTTTCTTCTGTTTTCTTATTTCCATTTTTTTCTTTCTCCCACTAAGTATAGACTATTTCTACAGCAATAAGCACAGCTAAATGAAAAGTGAAATATCCTGACCATTCAATGAGTTGTTGGGTCAACACAATGTGAGCAGCTGTTGAGAGGCCTTTTTTGTGTTCCTGAATGGAGCAGATGTCATGGTGCTGTAAGGACATGGCCTCCAAGGACACAGAGCCCGTCTGCAGTGGACACAGCAGTGAGCACCCCAGGAAGAGAAGAGAGGACCTTGGAGGATGAGGAGAAACTATCTCAGATAGGAAAATTCAGTTTCCTTTATTCCTGTGGAAGATACCAATCTCTGGCTTCTCAATGAAAATATTTTAGGATTTGGGGGCCCAAAGGTAGCTGCACTGAATGCACCTGTCATTCACAGAAGCACCCAAATCCCAAACTAACACTGAGTTACTTGAAAATCAAACCAGGTGATAGGAGTGTGAATCTGAGATGATTCATTAATAGTGATGTTTACCTAAATATTAACTATTGCATTATTAATGGAATTTGTATTCTTTCACCTTTCTGTATACATTACCTTCGTCCTTGCCAGCTGGCATTTGCCTGGGGAAGAAATGAGAACATGTCCCAGTGAGAGACAGAATGCAAAGAAAAAGAGCAAGGTAAGATATGGCTTTTGGTATGCAGAAATAGGATCAGACAGTAAGATACTAGTAAAGGCTCACAAGCCCAGTGATGGTCTTGAGAATAAGTTTTTAAGTATTTGTTTACCTCCTTTGGCCTATGAACAACCATGCCTAAAGAACCCATTGTCATAGTGTTCTCCTGCAACTTGCAAGAGAGAACCTACAGCAGCAAGGGCAGGAAATCAGCCATCTATACTTATAATAATAGAGGAATATGCAAATTGTCTGCAATGCCATCACAGTAACAGTAATGACTCAGTGATGACTGAACAGCAGGCTGCATGGGAGGACCAGGCCGGCGCGGGGGGGTGGGGGGGGGCGCGTTAGTGAGGGATGACCAAATGACTGAGCAGGAGCCTGTGTGGGGTGACCAGGCTGGTGGTGGGGGGGAATCCACC